>NC_052149.1:7451328-7644686 GCF_902713615.1 Scyliorhinus canicula | reverse complement strand
ATTTATAACACCCATTTCTTAAAGGCACTCTCACATGACACCTCCCCGCAAGAAAAAAATAAAACATCAACTTCAAGATGGTTTCATTTTTCACCTTTCACTATCCTGTAAGAAATGCACACAGTAAATACTTATTTGTTTAAAAAAAAACAACACCTGCAAACAGGTACAATAATATTTTTGCTCTTCTTCCTCCAACTGAAATCCTTTCTGATTGATAGTCTCTTTGAACAAGAAGGTCTCTGCACGATCCGTCCATTTCTCTAAGCCTCAGCATTCCTCTTTAAAGTCAGATACTTTAGTTCAATCAGATCACAGAGTCCCTTGTAATTCTCCAACACAGGAACATCGGTCATCACGGCTTTCAGGCAGTCAAATGCCTGTTGAAAGTCCGCTGTCCACTGACATTTTCGACGTTTCTTCAGCAAGTCCATCAGTGGAGCAATCACGCAACAAAACTTTTGCACAAATGTTCAATCAAATCCACTCATGCCAAGAACTCACATTGTTTCCCTTCGTCGAGGGTGTTGAAAACTCCTCAATAACTGATGGTCTCACATCCCGTGAGACCATTTGACCCTGTCCAATTGTATGGCCAAGGAAAGTGACTTGGGCTTTTCTAAATTCACTTTTGGCGAGGTTCGTCACCAAACCCGCCTCCTGAAGTCAATCAAATATCTCCATCAGATGTTTTAAATGTTCTTTCCATGTCTGGCTGAAAATGACCAGATTGTCGATGTATACCGCACAATTGGGTAATCCTGAAACAACTTTGTTAGTTAACTGTTGAAATGTGGCTGGGGCGTTTTTCATGCGAAATGACATAACTTTGAATTGGTATATACCATCTGGAGTCAGAAAAGCTGAAATCTCCTCCGCCCTTTCGGATAAAGGTACCTGCCAGTAACCTTTAAGTAAATCCAGTTTGGAAATAAAAGCTAATTGTCCCACTTCCTCAATGCAATGCTCCAAACATGGTATAGGATAAGAGTCCGTTCTTGTAACTGCATTCACCTTTCGATAGTCCACACACAACCGTTGGGTACCGTCCGGTTTAGGTACCATCACTATGGGTGAGCTCCATTGGCTGAAACCCACTTCAATTATGCCATTTTTAAGCATACTCTCAATCTCTTGTTAACCTGTGCCAATTTTAAAGGGTTGATTCTATATGGATGTTGTTTGATATGAACAGCATTTCCCACATCTACATCATGTATACCCATTTTAGTACTTCTCAATTTATCTCCACAAACTTGCCCATGTGATATCAATAACTCCTTCAGGTCAGTCTGTTTTCCTCTGGAAGGTAACTCAACAATTTATCCCATTTTTAGCTCACTGGGCTAAATCACTGGCTTTGAAAGCAGCAGCACGGTTCGATTCCCGTAACAGCCTCCCCGACAAGGTGCTGGAATGTGGCGACTAGGGACTTTTCACAGTAACTTCATTTGAAGTCTACTCGTGACAATAAGCAATTTTCATTTCATTTAATTTGAGATATGTCAAATTCACAGTCATCTGGATTTGGTTCATCACTTTGAGTAAGAATCATTAAGACCTCCTTTTCTCTCCTTCCTTTTCAAAGTACCTTTCAAGCATTTTCACATGACACAGTCAGTGATTTTTCCTTCTATCTGGTGTTCTTACCACATAATTCACCTCACTTAATTTCCTTTCAATCTAATAAGGTCCACAAAACCTAACTTTTAAAGGTTCACCCACCACTGTTAACAATACTAAAACCTTATCTCCACTGACAAAACTATGAACTTTGGATTTTTTGTCCGCTACCCATTTCATCACAATTTGTGCAACTTTTAAATGTTGTCTAGCCAATTCACCTGCTCTATTTAATCATTCCCTAAAATTTGACACGTAATCCAATAATGTAAGTTCTGATTTCTCACTCACCAATATTTCCTTAATTAATTTATGTGATCCTTTTACCTCATTGAAGGAGGAGAACACTAAATAGGTAGCATCCATTTGATTAATTTTACATAAGTTACTTTATTAAGGATTGGGATGAATTATAGGAAGAGTACCCAGTAATCATTATTTAACATTAAACATGTATTTTTAGGACATAGCAGTAATAAGTAATCGATAGTGAAACGATCCAGTGTGCTACTTCTGTTGTTCTGTTTCTCACAGACAAACAGCACAGGAAGTTGTGATTTGTCATGTGAGAGTACCTTTAAGAAATAGATGTTTGAGCAATGTACCTTTAAGAAATAGAGCAGCTCATATTACTAAAGTGATGTCAGAGAGTGGGTGGACCTGGGTTTTTAGCTCAGCCATTTTGCAGTGTTTAGTTTCAGTTTTGAGGAAAAAAGCTTGGGTGTGTCTGTGTTTGCAGTGAGCTGGATCTGCGGTGATCTCTGCCAGGAAAGATTATCTCTGAATCATTTGGGTGATTTAAACTTGTGGTGAATGTTTCAGCACTAGTAATTCACCAGTATACTGCGTTGCATTTTGCCACGCCATTAACCCTGTGGGCTCCATCTATGGGCCACTGTGTGGCTTCACACACAGGGGGAGATGTGGAGCATGTACGGGCTCCGCCCATGGCCCCGCCCCTTATAGGAATTATAAGAGCAGCTGACCTGCGGGACCACCTTCAGTAATGTACCAGTCGCAGGCAGGCAAAGTTGTAAGCTGATTAAAACCATTGTTTACTTCGACTCGAGGCTCTGAGTGAATTGATGGTCGCATCAAAACTCATAACAGTAATGCCTTTAACCTGATGTGTTTCTGTTTAAAGGTGTTAAGTCTTTTGGAGGTTTGAAGGAACATTTTGGGGGATTATTTAGTGCTGTATTATTTTCGGGGTTATCTTTGAAGTAAGGGGTGTTAAAAGGTTAAGTTGAATTAAGTCTACCTATTGGATTGGCTTTTGTGAACTAAAAGACAGTGAAGGATTGTTGCTTTTCAGGTGTGGTGTTTTAGTTTAAGTGGGGAGAGTGTCGTGAACAATGGCTTTTTCAGAGGCTCAGAAGTTTTTGGGGGTGGAGAATGTCACACGCAGTACCTTATGGACAGAGACGAAAAGCAGACTGTTAGATTTGGGAAAAACATTGCAGTTAACATTACCTGACAAAATGCGAAAAGGTGAGGTAATTATGGTGGTGGTTAAGCATTTAAAGTTGCCTGAGATAGAGTCTGACTCAATGGAAATGGCAAAAATTCAGTTGCAAATTAAACAAATGGAACATGAGAAAGAATTAAAGCGGCTTGAATACAAAAGAGAAAGGAGAGAGAGAAAAAGACAGAGAGAGAGAGAGGAAAAAGAAAAGAGAGAGAGAAGAAAGGAAAAGAAAGAATAGCCCTAGCAGAACAAAAAGAAAAAGAAAGGAAATACAGATCAAGGAAAAAGATAAAGAGAAGGTGTTTGAACTTCAGAAAATGGCCATGAAACATGAAAGTCAATTAAAATTGGCAGACATAAAGGGAAACGTACAGTTGGATGATAATGATGAGGATAGTGAGAAAGAGCGTCATCGTCGAAGGCTTCGTGGGAATCTATTTAAATATGTCTAAGCATTGCCAAAGTTTGATGAGAAGGAAGTGGAAGCCTTTTTCATTTCATTTGAGAAGGTAGCTAAACAAATGAAATGGCCACAGGACATGTGGGTGTTACTGACTCAAACAAAGCTGGTAGGTAGAGCTTGTGAAGTGTTTGCATCACTACCGGAGGAGGTATCTGGAACGTATGAGGAGGTGAAGAATTCCATTTTAAGTGCATATGAGCTAGTGCCTGAAGTTTACAGACAAAGGGTCAGAAATTTAATGAAAGAATTTGGTCAAACATACATGGGGCGCAATTCTCCGCACTCACGACGGTGCGGAGAATAGCGGGGTTCGTAAAATTTTATGGCCATGCTAGTCTGACGCCCTCCCGCTATTCTCCCCCCCCACGCCCGACCCCGATACGAATCGCTGCCGCCGTTTTTTTTACGACCAGCAGCGATTCTCAGCTGGCCGATGGGCCGAGTTCCAAGCCCTTTATGGCTGTTTTTACGAACGGCAAACACACCTGGTCTGGCCGTTCGTAAAAACGGCCGTAAAGTGCCGATTTTTAAAACCATGGCACCGATTGGCACGGCGTACCACGGCCGTGCCAAGGGTGCCATGGGCCCGCGATCGGTGCCCACCGATCGCGGGCAGCGGGTCCGATACCCGCGCACTCTTTGTCCTTCCACCGCCCCGCTGTATCACTTCGTGGGGCGGCTGAGGGGCATCCCGGCCCGCGCATGCGCGGGTTTCGCGCAAATGCGCGATGACGTCATCCACGCATGCGTGGGTTGGCGTCTTCCAATCCGCGCATGCGCGGCTGACGTCATGTGACGCGTCAGCCAGCGCAAACTCTGGCAAGCGGGCTTAACGAAATTCGTTAAACCCGCGATGCCGGAGTTTACGGCGGCGGCATGCTAGCCCCGACCGGGGACCAGAATCGGTTCCCGGTCGGGGGGGGGGGGGGGGGCTGGCGTCAAACCCGCCCAGATTTGACGCCAGCCTTACGATTTCTCCCTCTCTGGGAGAATCGCGCCCATGGAGTTTGAAAGGCTCAAACAGAGTAATTTTGATAGGCGGAGAAGGGCTTTGAAAATAGATCAAACGTATGAAGCTCTCAGAGAAATTATACTTTTGGAGGAGTTTAGAAATTCAATTCCTGATGTAGTGAGAACTCATGTGGAATAACACAGGGTTAAATTTGTGAGATTAGCATCAGAAATGGCAGATGATTATGAATTAGTTCATAAATCAAAGATTGGTTTCCGACATCAGTTTCAGCCGGTGAGGGATAGAAACTGGGGACATGGGAAATGCTCAAGTGGTAAAGGTAAAGGTGATCTGATGGGAGACAATAAAGAGAGTGTACCTCAGATTAAAAAAGAAATCCAGGAGGGTGGAAAAGAAAAGAAAAGTTTCAATGTTTTCACTGTAATAAACTAGACCATGTAAAGTCACAGTGTTGGTGTTTGAAGAAAAACACTGGGAAGGCTGATGTGGTAAAACAGGAGAAGACAGTGGGATTTGTTAGAGTGATAAAGGAAAGCCCAAGCGAAATGAAGGAGGTGCAAACGATTGTACAGCCTATTCAAGAAGTAATTGTTAAGAAGGTGCCAAATGTCTTTAAAGAATTTACTTGTGTGGGTAAAGTCTACTCAAGTGTATCAGGAGGAGCAGGTAAAGAAGTCACAATTTTAGGAGATACAGGGCGCGATTCTCCTACCCCCACGCCAGGAGGGAGAATAGCAGGAGGGCCTCCCGACATTTTTCACGACCTCCCGCTATTCTCCCCCCTCACGCCCGACCCACGCCACGAATTGCCGCTCGCCATTTTTTACGGCGAGCGGCGATTCTCCAAGGCCGATGGGCCGAGCGGCCGGCCCTTCATGCCCGTTTCACCACGGCAGCAAACACACCTGCTCGCTGCCGTCGTGAAACGGGTGCCAGATGCCCGTTTGGGGAATCTAGAAGCCTGATTGGCACGGGAGCACCACGACTGTGCTCGGGAGGGGACAGGCCCGCGATCGGTTGCCACCGATCGTCGGGCCAGCGTCCAAAACAGACGCACTCTTTCCCCTCCGCCGCCCGGCAAGATCAAGCCGCCACGCCTTGCCGGGCGGCTGAGGAGAAAGACACCAACTGCGCATGCGCAGGTTGGCGTTGTCCAACCTGCGCATGCGTGGCTCACGTCATCGGCCGCGTCAGCCGGCGTGACGCTTGATGTGTGGTCTTGACGACCGTCGTCAAGGCCGCGCCGCCGTGATGCACGGGGCCGCGCTCCTAGCCCCGCCCAGGGGGCAGAATCAGCCCCGGAAGTGGCCGTGAAGGCTGCCGTGGGTCATGGCCTGTCCCACGGCAGCCTTTACGATTCTCCGCATTTGCGGAGAATCTCGCCCACAGAGGCTAGTCAACGGTACCCAACGGTTGTGTGTGGACTATCGAAAGGTGAATGCAGTTACAAGAATGGACTCTTATCCTATCCCACATTTGAAGGATTGCATTGAGAAAGTTGGAAAATCTGCTTTTTTACCGAGAGTGAATTTGGAGAAGCCCGAATCACTTTCCTTGCGGAGTTTCCGATACCCTCAAGACGAAGGGAAATAATGTGATTTCTTAGCATGAGTGGCTTTGATCGAACCTTTGTGCAAAGGTTTCGTGGCGTGATTACTCCACTGATAGACTTGCTAAAGAAACGTCAAAAATTTCAATGGACAGCGGACTTTCAACAGACATGTGACTGCCTGAAAGCTGTGATAACCGATGCTCCTGTATTGGAGAATTGCAAGGGACTCTGTGATCAGATTGAACTGAAGTATCTAACTTTAAAGAGAATTGCCAAGGCTTAGAGGAATGGATGGATTGTGCATTGACTTTCTTGTTCAAAGAGACTGTCAATCGAGGAGGATTTCGGTTGGAGGAAGAAGAGCGGGAAAGATGGACTTTATTATTATGCCTGTTTGCGTGTGTTGCTTTTTTTTGTGAAATTAAAAAGTATATTTACTGTGTACATTTCTTAGTGGATGGTGCAAAAGTGAAAAATGAAACCATCTTGAAGTTGATGGTTTATTTTTGTTCTTGGGGGGAGGTGTCATGTGAGAGTACCTTTAAGAAATGGATGTTTAAGCAATGTACCTTTAAGAAATGCAGCAGCTCATATTACTGAAGTGATGCCAGAGTGTGGGTGGAGCTGGGTTTTTAGCTCAGCCATTTTGCACTGTTTTAGTTTCAGTTTTGAGGAAAAGAGCTTGGGTGTGTCTGTGTTTTGCAGTGAGCTGGATCTGCTGTGATCTCTGCCAGGAAAGACTGAACTTTTGCACAATTTTGTTACCTCATAGTTTTGACCTCTGTAAATATCGTATTTACCGTTTCATCTGCCCTATGTCTGCACTAGCGGCGCCTTTCCATGTGTATAAGTTCATTTGAGCACATTCTGTATATAGTCACGCATATATATCCACACGCACGCACCTTAATATTTATTATCTAAACACAACAAAAAAAAATGTGGGGGAGATGTCATAATATACATCTATGTATATGATGGAGTGCAGACAGGCAGTGATTGACACACAGGATGACCAGTAAGCACACAGCACACAGCAGCCAATCACCAGACATAAGAACATAAGAACTAGGAGCAGGAGTGTGCCATCTGCCCCTTGAGCCTGCTCCGCCATTCAATGAGATCATGGCTGATCTTTTGTGGACTCCACTCCACTTTCCTGCCTGAACATCATAACCCTTAATCCCTTTATTCTTCAAAAAACTATCTATCTTTACCTTAAAAACATTTAATGAAGGAGCCTCAACTGCTTCACTGGGCAAGGAATTCCATAGATTCACAACCCTTTGGGTGAAGATGTTCCTCCCAAGCTCAGTTGTAAATCTCCTTCCCCTTATTTTGAGGCTATGTCCCCTAGTTCTGCTTTCACCTGCCAGTGGAAACAACCTGCCCGCATCTATCCTATCTATTCCCTTCATAATTTTAAATGTTTCTTTAAGATCCCCCCTCATCCTTCTAAATTCCAATGAGTACAGTCCCATCTACTCAACCTCTCCTCGTAATCCAACCCTTCAGCTCTGGATTAACCGAGTGAATCTCCTCTGCACACCTCCAGTTCCAGTAACTCCTTTTCAAGTAAGGAGACCAAAACTGAACACAATACTCCAGGTGTGGCCTCACTAACACCTGATACAATTGCAGCATAACCTCCCTAGTCTTAAACTCAATCCCTCTAGCAATGAAGGACAAAATTCCATTTGCTTTCTTAATCACCTGTTGCACCTGTAACCAACTTTCTGTGACTCATGCACTAGCACACCGAGGTCTCTCCTGCACAGCAGCATGCTTTAATATTTATCGTTAAATAATAATCCTGTTTGCTGTTATTCCTACCAAAATGGATGAACCCATGCTGCGTCTGCCCAATGGGACAATTTCTATCCAGATGCCTCGTTATTTCTTCCTTGCTGATAGATTCCAGCATCTTCCCTACTACCGAAGTTAAGCTCACTGGCCTATAATTTCCTGCTCTCTGCCTACCTCCCTTTTTAAACAGTGGTGTCACGTTTGCTAATTTCTAATCCACCGGGACCACCCCAGAGTCTAGTGAATTTTGGTAAATCATCACTAGTGCATCTGCAATTTCTCTAGCCATCTCTTTTAGCACCCTGGGACACATTCCATCAGGGCCAGAGACTTGTCTACCTTTAGCCCCCATTAGCTTGCCCATCCTTAGTGATGACAATCACTACCTCCTTAGTGATAACAATCCTCTCAAGGTCCTCACCTGTCATAGCCTCATTTCTATCAGTCACTGGTATGTTATTTGTGACTTCCACTGTGAAGGACCGACCCAAAAACCTGTTCAGTTCCTCAGACATTTCCTCAGCCATTTCTTCATCTCCCATTATAAAACTCCCTTCTCATCCTCTAAAGGATCAATATTTACCTAGCCACTATAAAGCCAGAGGGCACCAGTTTTCCCGCTCTCTCGGGATCCAGCCTCTGAGACAGTCCAGAGCTCGTGAGCATAGCCAGTGCAAACACCATGCGGTAGCTAGTAAAGTCTGGTCAGGCTAGTACTAGGGTCCCCAGTTAAGTCAGTATGTGTCCACCCACAGTTGAACATGTATAATAGTTTAGACGTAAATAAAAATCGTGTTGCGTCTTATCAAGTGTTGGAATCTGTCTCTCACTACACTGCATCAAGTGCAGTCCACATCGACCCAGCCTACCAACACATCAGTCAGCAGTCAAACTCCACTGCATTCTCCGCCGCTCCCCTCAGTAGCCCCGTCTCGGGGGCCTCCGCGTATCACCTGTCCACTCGGAGTATCTCCTCACCAGTCTCTCTCTCTCCGCTCTTTCTCTCTTTTCGAATTGAGATGAGCTCCCCTCCGCCAACTGCCTTCAGAGCCTCCCAGACCTACAGATTTACCCTTGTCGAAAACTAATCATTGTCTGCAACTACAGGGAGTGACTGGAGGAACACGAACAGCAATTTTAAGTGAACCGATAGTTTTAGAAGTAGGGGGTCAAGCAGAACAGGTTCAAATTTGGAAATGCTCGACTGGGGAAGGCAGTATCCTGGGGATTGTGGTGAATCATAATATCATAATTCACACTGTTATCACATATGTTGTACCATGCCTCTGTAAGCTCGGCACACGAGCAGTTGCGCGGCTCTGCCCCTAGGGGGAGGTGTACTGGTAAAATATGGAAGTTTGTACTGGGCTCCACCCTTGGCTCCGCCCATGACTCCTCCCCCCCCACTGGTTGTATAAAGCTTGGCAGTTGGAGCCTGCCTGCCAGTTCATCTAGAGTTCATCTCGCCACAGGCAGGCTCTGTTGTAAGACGATTAAAACCACTGTTCACGTCTAACCACGTGTCGCATGAATTGATGGTCTCATCAATTTAAGCGTCTTAAGAAACAGTAAGAAACGACTATGGAATCAGCCCTCAAGCCTGATCGACTGAAACTCGACCCACTGGATGCAGAGGCGAAAGAAATCTTTTCACATTGGCTCCGATGTTTTAAGGCCTACCTGGCTGAAGCAAGCTCCACAGAAAAGACGGAGGAGCAGAAACTCAGCCTACTGCACGCAAGGGTGAGCCATCGTATATCTACTCAGTTAAATTGTACCGGCTCATATACAGAGGCCCTGGCCCTACTCGACAAAATGTACGTGAGGCCCGTGAATGAGGTCTAACGCGCGCCACGTTTTTACTACTCGCCGCCACACCCCAAAGAATCGCTAGAAGAATTTCTAAGAGACATAAAAGCCTTAGACAGTAATTACCAGGCAGTAAATGCTGCTGAACATAGAGAACTTGCTGTCCGCGATGTCTTTGTTGCAGACCTTAGATCGAATTACGTGCGCTAGCGACTGCTGGAGAAAGGGGCTCAAAATTTAGAAGATACTGTTGAACTCGCTACAACTATGGAGGTCTCGTTTCGTAGCCTCACCTCGTTTCCTGCGGACTCCGTGACCCCGTCATGGGCCCCCGACTAGCGACTGCCCCAGGCCTGCGCCGCGCGGCCACCCAGCCACCATGCTGCCCCAGCCTGCCACTTTTGTGGCCAGTCCCAGCACCCGCGGCAGCAGTGCCCGGCCCACAACGCGACCTGCAGCAGCTGCGGGTGAAAAGGCCACTACGCCAGAATGTGTCTGGCAAGGAAGGCCCTAGCCCCTAAACCTCCAGCAGCACAAAGCTACCGCTCTCCGCACTCGCAGACCCGCAGGCCCCGGAACGCTGCGGCCTATACCCCGACTCCGTCCCCGCCCGCCACGTGCGATCCATGGGGGGCGCCATCTTGGCGGACCCCCACCACGCGGTCCACCACGGGTGACTAATGGGGGCCGCCATCTTGGACACCATCTTCCTCGCCGCCCACTGCGATCCACGGGGGTGGCCATCTTGGGCTCCATCCTCTCCAAACTCAGAAGATTTGACTGAAGACTGTGACCTCAGCGGGCACTCATCGCAGGGCCACCCCAGCGCAGCCGACTGAGCCGCCAACTACCCGCAACTCAACGCAGTCACACTGGACCAATCGCGCCCAAACATCTCCACAACTCTGTGACGACGGTCCAAATTAACGGGTACAGTACACCGTGCCTTTTCGACTCCGGGAGCACTGAGAGCTTCGTACAACCAGATCTGGTAAGACGCTGTTCGCTCCCTATTTTTCCTGCACGGCAAACTATCTCCCTCGCTTCGGGTTCCCATTCTGTCCACATCCAAGGGCGCACCGTCGCGACCCTAACAATCCAGGGCGCTAGCTATTCGAATTTCAACTATACGTCCTGCCCGAACTCTGCGCCCCACTCTTATTGGGACTCGATTTTCAGTGCAATCTCAAGAGTCTCACCCTCAGCTTCGGCAGACCTCTACCCCCACTCACTATCTGCAGCCTAGCCACACTGCGAATCCCCCCCCTCCTCTCTTTGCCAATCTCAGTCCGGACTGTAAACCCATAGCCACTCGCAGCAGGCGGTACAGCCTGCAGGACAGGGTGTTTATCAGAACCGAGGTCCGGAGGCTCCTACAAGAGGGGATCATAGAGGCTAGTAACAGGCCCTGGAGAGCTCCGGTGGTGGTCGTCAAGACCGGGGAAAAATTCCGCATGGTCATTGACTATAGTTAGACTATTAATTGGTTTACGTTCCTTGACGCGTACCCCCTCTCCAGAATTGCAGACATGGTAAACCAGATAGGCCAGTATCGGATTTTCTCCACGGTGGATCTGAAGTCTGCATACCACCAGCTCCCAATTCGCCCGGAGGACCACCACTATACGGCGTTCGAGGCCGATGGCCACCTCTTCCATTTCCTCCGGGTTCCCTTTGGCTTCACAAATGGGGTCTCGGTGTTCCAACGAGCAATGGACCAAATGGTGGACCAGTACGGGCTGCGGGGCCACTTTTCCGTACTTGGATAACGTCACCATCTGCGGCTAATGCCAGCAGGACCACGATGCCAACCTGAACCGATTTCTCCAGAGGGCCCAGAAGCTTAATCTCACGTACAACAAGGAGAAATGCGTTTTCTGCACAACCAGACTAGCCATCCTCGGCTATGTCGTGGAAAACGGAGTCCTGGGCCCCGACCCGGACCGGAGTCTTAGAACTCCCTCTCCCTCATTGTCCAAGGGCCCTCAAACGGTGCCTGGGGTTCTTTTCATATTATGCCCAGTGG
This sequence comes from Scyliorhinus canicula, assembly GCF_902713615.1. Taxonomy (NCBI): domain Eukaryota; kingdom Metazoa; phylum Chordata; class Chondrichthyes; order Carcharhiniformes; family Scyliorhinidae; genus Scyliorhinus; species Scyliorhinus canicula. The sequence continues at coordinate 7,632,966 of NC_052149.1, read as the reverse complement.
GTCCCTCAATATGTGGACAAAGCCCGCCCACTCTTTAAGGCCACACTTTTTCCCCTGTCAGCTGAGGCTCGTCAGGCCTTCGACGGCATCAAGGAGGACATCGCCAAAGCAGCCATGCGGGCGGTGGATGAATCCATCCATTTTCAGGTTGAGAGCGATGCCTCAGAGGTCGCTCTTGCAGCCACATTAAATCAGGCAGGGAGACCAGTCGCATTTTTTTCCCGAACCCTCTCCGCTTCGGAACTTCGACACTCCTTGGTTGAAAAGGAAGCACAAGCCATTGTGGAGGCTATTCATCACTGGAGGCACTACCTCGCAGGTAGAAGGTTCACCCTCATCACCGACCAAAGATCGGTTGCCTTCATGTTTGACAACTCGCAAAGGGGCAAAATTAAAAATGATAAATTCTGAGGTGGAGAATTGAGCTCTCCACCAGCAAATATGATATTATGTGTCGACCGGGGAAGCTCAACAAGCCCCCAGATGCCCTGTCCCGCGGCACATGCGCCAGCACGCAGAGCAACCGCCTGAAAGCCATCCACAATGACCTCTGCCATCCGGGGGTCACCCGGCTCGCCCACTACATCAAAGCCCGAAATCTGCCTTTCTCCACTGAGGAGGTAAAAGCTGTCACCAGGATTTGCCCGATCTGGGCAAACCGCACTTCCATAGACCAGACAGGGCCCACCTGATCAAGGCTTCTCGGCCCTTTGAACGCCTCGCCATCGATTTCAAAGGGCCACTCCCCTCGACTAACCTGAATGTGTACTTCCTAAATGTCATCGATGAGTTCTCCTGATTCCTTTTTGCTAACCCGTGCCCCGACATGACCTCCCACACAGTCATCAGGGCCCTGCATAGTATCTTCACCCTGTTTTGTTTCCCCAGCTATGTACACAGAGACCGGGGTTCGTCCTTCATGAGCGACGAGCTGCGTCAGTACCTGCTCGACAAGGGCATCGCCTCGAGCAGGACTACCAGCTATAACCCCAGGGGGAACGGGCAGGTGGAGAGGGAAAATGCGACGGTCTGGAAGACCATCCTACTGACTCTCCGGTCCAGGAATCTCTCAGTCTCCCATTGGCAAGAAGTCCTCCCTGATGCGTTCCATGCTATTAGGTCCCTCTTGTGTACCGCCACCAATCAGACCCCTCACGAGCGGCTCTTTATCTTTCCCAGGGGTACTACCACGTGGGTTTCCCTCCCGGCATGGTTGAAGACACCGGGCCCAGTGCTCCTCAGGAAGTATGTCAGTGCACACAAAACTGACCCGCTTGTGGAAAATGTGCTCCTACTACACTCGAACCCCCAATATGCCTTCATAGAGTACCCTGACGGCCGTCAGGACACTGTATCCCTCCGGGACCTAGCGCCAGCAGGATCAAACCCCACCACTACCACCGCCGAGGTACCCCTCACACTACATCCCACCCAACTCGCAGCGTCCCATGCCCCCGCGCCTACCAGTTCGCTACACATGTTCCGCGCGCCCGCACCTGCAAGTTCCCAACGCCCCCACTCCCCATTCGAACCAGACGGGTACGAAGCTCGGACAGAATTACCCCCTGAGTCCGCCATCGTACCCCAACCGACCGTGATCATCCAGCCACTAGAAGAGACTGCAACCCCGGTGCTCCGCCGATCACAATGGACAACCCGACCACCGGACAGGCTCAATCTGTAAACCATCACCCCCGCCGGACTTGATTTTTTTTACAGGGGATGAATGTGGTGAATCATAATAGCATAATTCACACTGTTATCACACATGTTGTACCATGCCTCTGTAAGCTTGGCACACGAGCAGTTGCGCGGCTCTGCCCCTAGGGGGAGGTGTACTGGGAATGTACAGAAGTTTGTACTGGGCTCCACCCGTGGCTCCGCCCATGACTCCTCCCCCCCCACTGGTTGTATAAAGCTTGGCAGTCGGAGCCTGCCTGCTAGTTCATCTAGAGTTCATCTCGTCACAGGCAGGCTCTGTTGTAAGATGACTAAAATCACTGTTCACGTCTAACCTCGTGTCGCGTGAATTGATGGTCTCATCAGGGATAGATTTATTAGAACAGCAGGGGGTTGTAATTGACACAAAGGCAGCCTCCATAACATGGAACAATCCGTACAGGCGGGACCGGTGGGGCCAACGGAAAGGCTGTACAATCTCCCGGGTAGCGACTATCCGGCCCAGTTGGGAGAAGGGAACGGTCTGGGGAAACCTAGGCTCCCAATACCCCCAGATCTGGGCCAAACACGGGCAGGATTGCGGTCACCTTGCCATCACCCCCATAGCAATCCCAGTAGGAATTCACCCTCCACACAAGCAGTATCCTGTTAAACCTGTTAAGGCATCATTGCTGCTCTGGAACAGCAACGGATTGTAACTAGAACTTCCTCCTGTCCTAATTCACCTATATGGACCGTTAAAAAACCGGATGGCAGCAACCGACTGACCATCGACTACACTGCCCAAAATAGACATGCAACCAGGGAATACCCCTGTAGCCAACCCGGCGAGTATTCTTAATACTATAGGGCCAGAACACTTGATATTTACAGTTCTAGACATAGCTAACGGGTTTTGGTCACTCCCCGTGGCTGAGGAGCATCAGTACAAGTTTGCTTTTACAGTGGGGAACAAGCAGTACACCTGAACCCGCTTACCACAAGCGGACCACAATAGCCCCGCTATATTTCATAAGAATATGGTCCAGATAATCAAACCCCTACATTGTGTTGGGACCACTATCTTACAATATGTGGATGATATTTTAATCGCCCCAAACTGTTCAGCAGCACACTGCCTGGCCCTCCACCAGGTGGTGCAGGCAATCCAAGACGCTGGATTTAAAACTAAATCGGAACAAAGCACATCTTGGACAGAGTCAGGTGACATATTTAGGACATATTATTGCTCAAGGCAAAAATCATATCCCGGAAGACAGAAAGAAAGCCATGCTGGGCATGCAGAGACCCCACACGGTGAAAGGGGTCAGACAGGAGCTGGGATTATTTAACTATTGCAGGGACTGTGTGGAGGGATTCGCAGCCATTGCGAAACCCCGACAGGATTTAGCCAAGGGAGGAAGGGCTAGCAAAGACCAGATCGAGGTGGGGGGGAGGTGGAGACGCAGGCTTTATCCAATCTAAATCAAGGGATGGTGAAGACGCCTGCCCTGGGGTTGCCGGACCTCAGTAAGCCATTCCACATCTTCTGCCAGGAGGATAGTGGAATGCAGGCCGCTGTCGTAGCCCAGAGGCATGGGGATCAATTAAGACCAGCCGGCTACTGCTCCGCCCAAATGGATGCGGTAGCCACAGGCATGCACCAATGTGTGCGGGCCTTGGCGTGTGCTTCATGGGCAATAAATGTATCAGAACCCATCACCCTGATGGGCAAGATAATCCTCCATAGCCCTCATACCATTGTTCAACTCTTAGAGGCAGGAAGACTGAAGGGTGTCTCGGATAGTAGGCGCTCAAAGTGGGAAGCTAATATTTTACCTGGGGGCAGACATGTGGAAATCTGTACAGATAGAACATAGAACATAGAACAGTACAGCACAGAACAGGCCCTTCGGCCCTCGATGTTGTGCCGAGCAATGATCACCCTACTCAAACCCACGTATCCACCCTATACCCGTAACCCAACAACCCCCCCCTTAACCTTACTTTTTAAGACACTACGGACAATTTAGCATGGCCAATCCACCTAACCCGCACATCTTTGGACTGTGGGAGGAAACCGGAGCACCCGGAGGAAACCCACGCACACACGGGGAGGACGTGCAGACTCCTCACAGACAGTGATCCAGCCGGGAATCGAACCTGGGACCCTGGAGCTGTGAATCATTTATGCTAACCACCATGCTACCGTGCTGCCCCAGTATGAGGGATATGAGGGAAAATCCCGCAATGGGATTAATGATATGAGGAACGGAGCATGAATGCGTTGTGGAAGTAGAGGAGGACACGAGTGGAGGCTGGGCAGAAGAGCCACTGGTGGGAGAGGGAGTGACCAACTTATATGTGGATGGAGGAAGGAAGTAGATAGGAAGGGAGCCCCGTACAGCATGGGCTGTAGTGGATAGTGAAGGTGCGTTGGTTGCAGGAGAACAGATCCCAGGGAACCACTCAGCACAGATCGCTGAACTAATAGCTTCAACGAGGGCCCTGGAATGGGGCAAGGGAAAGCAAATCAATGTGTACACGGACAGTAGGTACGCTTTTGGTGTAGTTCATGACTACATGACAGCTTGGAGTAGGCGAGGGTTTGTGACCTCCAGCGGAGGACACATGCAGCATGAGAATTTAATCAGGGACTTGATCCTGGCCGCCCGACAGCCCTTAGAAGAAGCCGCGATTAAGGTCCAAGCCCATCGGAGAATTGAGAATTCTGCTCAGCAAGGCAACAGTTGGGCCGATCAGGCAGCGAAAGACCTATTAGAGCAGGAACGGGTGGGGAAGCAGACTCCAGGAATAGCAGCCGTAAAGGCTGCAGGCAATGCTGATATTGATGTACGGTAGGTGCAAGAACGAGCACTAGTGGAGGGAAAGGAGGGGTGGAGAAAGAACGGAGGGCGGATAGGCCATGATGGAATATGGAAGAGAGAGGGAAAGATAATAGCCCCTGAGGCCGTGCAACAATCCCTCTTAGGCATATATCATGGACAAGCTATTAAAGGAATGTTGGCGGTGGAAGGGAATGGGCAAGGATGTGACCAAATTCTGCCAGCGATGAACACAGTGCGCCCTGGTGAAACCAGGCCGTCCCTGCAAGATAAAAATGGGAAGTCAGCCCCGGCCCAAAGGACCATGGGAAAATTTGCAATTAGATTTTCCTGGGCCTTTGCCTCGGGTACAGGGTAGAACATACTGTTTGGTGATTGTAGATCAATTCACCCGGTGTGTGGAAGCATTTCTGTGTAAGGACAATACCGCTAATACTGTGGCTTTGATATTAGTGAATGAAATAATACCGAGGTGGGCACCTCCAACTGGATTCTGACCAAGGGGCCCATTTCACGGGAAAAGTCATGAAGGAGGCTTGTAAGGTTTTGGTGATCCGGCAAAGATTCCACTTCCCATACCATCCTGTTACACCGTCAATTCACTGTGAGACCGTGACAACGAGTGAACATTAGGCTTTAATACCCATGAACTCACCTGCCATGGTCGGCTGTACAAATGGGTGCCACCCACAGGTGGCCGGACTATATATGGCCCCGGTGAGGGCGGAGCCCATCGGGGTTCCAGTACAGTACCTGGAAGTAGCCCGTATCATCACTTCCAGGTCATGGGTCACATCATTGTACAAACAGTGCAGACAACTTATGCATTAGGTGAAACACATTCACCACCCATCCTCAAAGCTCGGGAATGGTAGTGCTGATGAATCGGACCTTAAAAAACAGCCTGGCCAAAGCTATACTGCAGGAAGGGAATGATTGGGTACAGGCCCAGCCAGCAATATTGTTGCATCAACGAGCCACCCCCGCATGGGGGACGGGTCTAACCCCTTTTGAGTTAATGACAGGGAGAGCCATGTGCCTCCCGGAGGAGGTGATAACTGGAGGGGCGGATCTTGAGATAAACAAAGGCACTGTACTCCAATGCATGCAAGACCTGATGAACTGCCTGCATGTCTTTAAGGGTCAGGTAATAACACAGCAACAACATAGAGATTGTACCAACTGACTGGAAAGGATACGCCCAAACTACCAACACTAGGAGATAGGGTCATGGTCAAACTTATGACAGGTAAAAAGGGACTTGGGGTTCGATGGGAGGGACCCTATGCGGTAATCTTTGCTGGACAAACATGTGCTCTAATCGATGAGAAACCTGGTCCGCGGTGGCAGCACTGGACACAGTTGAAACCATATCCCCATGAGTAGTCCCATAGTCACAAGGATTGTGAGATCGCTCCGGTGGGTCGGCGGACCCAAGGAGCGGGGGGTAGTCATGGCAGTGCCAGCTGTGGCACTTGTAATGTGACTTACCTGGATTTGTAGATGGGCCACCAAAATGGTTCAGGATATTGGACAAATACGAGGAAGGAGTGAAGATGATGCGAATTATATCATACCAATTGAGTGCCGGAAGGTGTTTGTTTATTCCCATAGGATTGTATTGCTAGTACACGTTGGAGCCCCACTCCAAGTTTGGTTGCAGCTGTCAACATCGACCACCTCGCCGGGGACGTGGAAGGCGCGGAAGGCACGGATCTTTATACAGCAGCTCCAGGGGGAGGAGTTCTGGGCAGAGCCAAGGGGGGAGGTAGTCTGGTGGTCAGGTAGTGCAACTGCAATTACAATATCGGTACGTATATACAATGGGAACAGAGTGACATTGGTAACTTATAATACCGTGTGAATCTCATTCACCACATTCACCCCCTGTGAAAAAAATCATGTCCGGCAGGGGTGGTGGCTCACAGAGTTAGTCTGTCCGGTGGACGAATTGTTCGTTGCGATCTGCGGAGCACCGGGGTTGCAGCCTCTTGCGGTGGCTGGGTGGGTGTTGAGAGCTGGGGTACGATGGCAGACTCCGGGGCGGGTCTCATTCAAACTTCATACACCACTGGCTCGACCAGAGACTGGGGGCGCTGGGGGCGGGCTGGTGCTGGCGCGTGGAACTGGTGGGGCGAGCTTGCGGGATCGGGAGCGCGAGGGGGCGGCAGCATAGGGAACGGGGTAAGGGGTTCTTCAGTGGGGGTAGGGGGGGCTGGATCCAGCGGGTGCCAGGTCCCGAAGGGATACTGTGACCTGGCGACTGTCCGGGAACCCCACAAATGCGTACTGGGGGTTGGAATGGAGGAGGTGCACCTTTTCAACAAGGGGGTCGGTTTTGTGCCCCCTGACGTGCTTCCTCAGGAGAACCGGGCCTGGTGTCCTCAGCCACGCCGGAAGTGAGACCCCCGTGGTAGTGCCCCTAGAAAAAATGAAGAGCCGCTCGTGAGGGGTTTGATTGGTCGCTGTACAGAGGAGGGATCTAATTGCATGGAGCGCGTCTGGGAGGACTGCCTGCCAATGGGAGACTTGGAGTTTTCTAGACCGGAGGGTCAGCAGGACGGTCTTCCACCGTCGCATTCTCCCTCTCCACCTGCCCGTTCCCCCTAGGGTTCTAGCTGGTAGTCCTGCTCGAGGCGATGCCCTTGTCGAGCAGGTACTGACAAAGCTCATCGCTCATAAAGGACGAACCCCGGTCGCTGTGCACGTAGCTAGGGAAACCAAACAGGGTGAAGACACTATGCAGGGCCCTAATGACTGTGTGGGAGGTCATGTCGGGGCATGGGATGGCAAAAGGGAATCGGGAGAACTCGTCTATGATGTTGAGGAAATAAATGTTCTTGTTAGTGGAGGGGAGTGGCCCTTTGAAATCGATCGCAAGGCGTTCAAAGGGCCTAGAAGCCTTGACCAGGTGGGCCCTGTCTGGTCTATAGAAGTGCGGTTTGCACTCTGCACAGATCGGGCAGTCCCTGGTGACCGCTTTTACCTCCTCGTTGGAGAAAGGCAAGTTTCGGGCTCTGATGTAGTGGGCGAGCCGGGTGACCCCTGGATTGCAGAGATCAACGTGGATGGCTTTCAGAAGGCTGATCTGCGCGCTGGCGCATGTCCCGCGGGAGAGGGCATCTGAGGGCCCATTGAGCTTCCCCGGTCGATATTTAATATCGCAACTATAGGTGGAGAGTTCGATCCTCCACCAAAGGATTTTATCGTTTTTATTTTGCCCCTTTGCGAGTTGTCAAACATAAAGGCAACCGATCGTTGGTCGGTGATGAGGGTGAACCTCCTACCTGCGAGGTAGTGCCTCCAGTGACGAACAGCCTCCACGATTGCTTGTGTTTCCTTCTCAACTGAGGAGTGTCGGAGTTCTGAAGCGGAGAGGGTACGGGAGAAAAATGCAACGTGCCTCCCTGCCTGATTTAAAGTGGCTGCTAGAGCTACCTCTGAGGCGTCGCTCTCAACCTGAAAGGGAGTGGATTCATCCACCGCCCGCATGACAGCCTTGGCGATGTCCTCCTTGATGCAGCTGAAGGCCTGGCGCGCCTCAGCAGACAGGGGAAATCGTGTGTCCTTAAAGAGTGGGCGGGCTTTGTCCGCATATTGGGGGACCCACTGAGCATAGTATGAAAAGAACCCCAAGCACCGTTTGAGGGCCTTGGGGCAATGAGGGAGGGGGAGTTCTAAGAGAGGGTGCATACGGTCCGGGTCTGGGCCCAGGACTCCGTTCTCCACGACGTAGCCGAGGATGGCCAGTCTGTTTGTGCGGAAAACGCATTTCCCCTTGTTATAAGTGAGGTTTAATTTCTGTGCCGTTTGGAGAAAACGTTGGAGGTTGGCATCGTGATCCTGCTGGTCATAGCCGCAGATGGTAACATTGTCCAGATACGGAAGCGTGGCCCGCAGCCCGTACTGGTCTACCATTCGGTCCATTGCTCGTTGGAACACCGAAACCCCGTTAGTGACGCCGAAGGGAACCCGGAGGAAATGGAAGAGGTGACCATCGGCCTCGAACGCCGTGTAGTGGCGGTCCTCTGGGCGGATTGGGAGCTGGTGGTATGCAGACTTCAGATCCACCGTGGAAAATAGCCGATATTGGGCGATCTGGTTAACCATGTCTGCAATTCTGGGGAGGGGATACGCGTCTAGGAGTGTAAAGCGATTTATGGTCTGACTATAGTCGACGACCATGCAAAATTTTTCCCCGGTCTTGACGACCACCACCTGAGCTCTCCTGTAGGCTGTATCGCCTGCTGCGAGTAGCTACTGGTTTGCAATCTGGAGTGAGATTGGTGAAGAGAGGAGGGGGGGAGATGCGCAGCGTGGCTAGGCTGCAGATAGTGAGTGGGGGCAGGGGCCCGCCGAAGCTGAGGGTGAGGCTCTTGAGGTTGCACTGGAAATCCAGGCCTAATAAGAGTGGCGCGCAGAGTTCGGGCAGGCCATAAAGTTTAAATTTCGAATAACTAGCGCCTCGAATTGTGAGCGTAGCGATGGTGCGTCCTTGGATTTGGACTGAGTGGGAGCCCGAAGCGAGGGCGATAGTTTGGCTCACAGGAAAAATAGGAAGCGAACAGCGTCTTACCAGCTCTGGGTGTATAAAGCTCTCGGTGCTCCCGGAGTCAAAGAGGCATTGCGTGCGGTACCCGTTGATCTGGACCTCCGCCATCGAACTTCGTAGGTGCTTGGGGCGGGATTGATCTAGGGCAGGGGTGGGCAAACTTTTCCGTGCAAGGGCCACATTCAGAAATTCACAATTTTAAAGGGCTGCATAGTATATTAAGTAAAATAATTAATATTTAAAATAGCCAAAATAAAAGGTTTTTAAAGGAAAAAAATGCAATTAATTTTTATTAATTAATATTTTAAAGTAGAAACTTTACATGAAACACATTTATTTGAAAAACAAAGTAACTCAGTTTAAAGAAAAAAAAGGAATTAATTTTTATTAATTAATATTTTAAAGTAGAAACTTCACATGAAACACATGTTGTGCCGAGCAATGATCACCCTACTCAAGTCAACGTATCCACCCTATACCAGCAACCCAACAGCCCCCCCAATTAACCTTAAAATTTAAAATTTTTTTTAAAAATCAATTATTTTTTGAATGACTTGATCTTGGTGGGCCGCATAAAGACCTTTGGGGCCGTAGTTTCCCCACCCCTGATCTAGGGTGACCGCGTTGAGTTGCGGGCCGCGTGATGAGTGCCTGGGGAAGTCGTAGTCTTCCGAGTGGGCGTCCGGTCGAGTAGATGCCGGTACGTTCTGACGAGCGTGATTCAGGATCGCTGCGCTGAGATGCGGGCCGCGTGATGAGTGCCCGGGGAAGTCGTAGTCTTCTGATGAGCTATCCGAGGATGGAGACGCAGATGGGGCCCGTGGATTGCACGTGGTGAGCGGCGAGGAAGATGGCGTCCAAGATGGCGGCCCCCATGAATCGCACGTGGCCGGCCGCATGGTGGGTGTTTGCCAAGATGGCGGCCCCCATGAATCGCACGTGGCGGGAGGGGGCGGAGTCGGGGCATAGGCCACAGCGTTTTGAGCCCCACGGGCCCGCTGGTGCTGGGAGCGATTTGTTCTCTCTACTGGGGAGTTAGAAACCGGGGCCCTTTTCGCGAGGCACACTCTGGCATAGTGGCCTTTCTTCCCGCAGCTACTGCAGGTCGCGGATCGGGCTGGGCAGTGCTGCCGCGGGTGCTGGCTTTGTCCACAGAAATGGCAGGCAGCTGGGGCAGCTGAGTAGCTGGCTGGGGCAGCAGAGTGACTGGCTGGGGCCGCAGAGTAACTGGCTTTGGCAGTGCAGTAGCTGGGGGCCCATGCGGCACAGGCCTGGGGGAGTTGTTGGTCAGGGGCCCACGATGAGGTTGTGGGGTCCGTGGGAAACGAGGTGAGGCTGCGGAAGGAGACTTCCATAGTGGTAGCAGCCTCCACAGTAGTGTCTAAGTCTTGGGCCCCCTTTTCCAGCAGCCTTTGGTGCACATAGTTTGATCTAAGGCCCGCTACAAAAACATCCCGCACAGCAAGCTCCCTATGTTCGGCCGCGGTAACGGCCTGATAATTACAGTCATTAGAGAGATTGTTCAGTTCACGTACAAATTCGGCTAGCGTTTCTGTAGGCCGCTGATGGCGAGTCGTAAACACGTGGCGTGCATAAACCTGGTTAATGGGCCTAACGTATATTTTGTCCAACATAGCCAGCGCTGAGGTGTAAGAATCGGCCGGGTTTAGCTGTGTGGAGATTCTGTGGCTTACCCTCGCGTGCAGTAGGCTGAGTTTCTGTTCCCCCGCTGTTCCGGCGGTGCTGGTTTCTGCCAGGTAGACCTTAAAACATCTCAGCCAGTGGGAGAAAATTTCTTTAGCCCCTGCATCCTGCGGGTTGAGTTCTAGGCGTCCGGGCTTGAGGGCTGCTTCCATGATTTACTTCGACTGTTTCGTAAGTATATTAAATTGATGGAACCATCAATTCTACGGACACGTGCTTGTAGGATTAGAATAGCGGTTTTAATATACTTACAACAGAGCCAGCCTGTTAGCCGTTGAACTTTCGATGAACTGGCCGGCTGCCTCTGTGGCACGGACCTTTATACAGCAGCTCCAGGGGGAGGAGTTCTGGGTGGAGCAAAGGGGGGAGCCCAGTACAAACTCTCGAGTACTCCCAGAGCTACTCCCCCTGGTGGTCAAGTAGTGCAGCTGCACTTACAATATCGGTACGTATATACAATGGGAACAGAGTGACATTGGTAACTTGTTATACCGTGTGAATCTCATCCACTACCCTACCTGCATCAATCACCTTTGTAATAGGTGCCTCAAAAACAGGCCATTCTGCCCACTCAGTCTATGTTTGTGTTTATGCCCCAGTTGAGCTTCCTCTCATCCTTCCTCATCCAAATATACCATCTTAACCCTCTATTCCCTTCTCCTGTTGCCTTACTTCCCCTGAAATGTCTTGACACTGTTCACTTCAAATACTCCCTGTGTAGACAAGTTGCACATTACCAGCACTTTCCGGCTAAAGGAGCTTTTCCTGAATTTCCTATTGGATTTCTTGATGACCCAGGTTGATTTAGCTGTTGATCAATGCTGACATTAACACTCTAACTGGGCAGGACTTCAATCTAGCAGCCCTCTGAATGGTGAGAGTCACTTCTCATTCAGAGAATCATCGAATCCTGACAGTGCAGAAGGAGGCCATTTGGCCCATTGAGTCTACACCGACCCTCTAAAAGAGGACCCTACCTAGACCCACTCCCCCACCTAACCTTTGGACACTAAGGGACAATTTATCATGGCCAATCTTTGGACTGTGGCAGGAAACCGGAATGCCCGGAGGAAACCCACGCAGAAACGGGGAGAACGTGCAAATTCCACGCAGCTACCCAAGGTTGGCATTGCACCCAGGTCCCTGGCGCTGTGAGTTAGCACTGCTAAACACTGTGCCACCTTGCCACCCAATCATACCAATGTTGCACTAACTGTGCAAAACTCGGTGTCGGAACCGAATGTATCAATAGGGGGAATACTGGAGCTGCTGCGGATGTTTGGGTCTTTTCCGGGGTACAAATTAAATCGAGACAAGAGTGAGTATTTTGTGGTGTCTCGGCTGGGGGTGGGGGCATGAGTGGGGGGGGAGTGCTGCCATTCCGTAGGGCAGGGACTCACTTTAGATACCTGGGGGTGCAGGTTGCTCGAGATTGGTGGGGGGCTCTGTATGTACAACATTTTGAGTTTGGTGGGGAGAGTGAAAGCTGATCTGGCAAGGTGGGAAGGTCTCCCTCTGTCACTGGCAGGTCGGGTACAGGTGGTTAAAATGAATGTGCTGCTGCGATTCCTGTTTGTTTTTCAATGCCCGCTGATTTTCCTGCCAAAGGTATTTTTTAGAGAGATTGAAGGGATGATTACCTCGTTCACATGGGGAGGGAAAGTGGCCAGAATTAGAAAGGTGCTGCTACAGAGAGGAAGGCAGGCAGGGAGTTTGGGTCTTCCGAACCTGGTGTATTATTACTGGGCGGCGAATGTGGAGAAGGTACGGAGCTGGGTCAGAGAGGCTGACTCCCAGTGGGTCAGAATGGAGGAGAGTATGGGTAAGGGGTCGGGATTGAAGGCACTAGCGACAGCGCCGCTCCTGACGGCCCCGGGGAGATACTCCGGTAACAGTAGCTTCATTGAGAATTTGGAGGCAGTTTCGCCAACACTTCGGGTTGGGGGCAGGGTCAAGGGAAATGCCGATTCGGGGGAACCACAGATTTGAGCCAGGGAGGTGGGATGGAAATTTTCAGAGATGGGAGGAGAAAGGAATTAGGACACTAAAAGATTTGTTTCTTGGGGGCCGGTTTGCGGGATTGAAGGAGCTGGGAGCGAAGTATGGGCTGGAGCGGGGGGAAATATTTAGATAAATGCAGGTTTGAGGCTTTGCCAGAAAGGAGATAGAGAGCTTCCCGGTAGAACTGACTTCCACATTGCTGGAGGAGGTGCTGACGACAGGAGGACTGGAGAAGGGGTAATGTTGGCGGTTTACGGGGCTATTTTGGAGGAGGAGAAGGCGTCGCTAGAAGGGATCAAGGTAAAGTGGGAGGAAGAGTTGGGAGAGGGTATGGAGGAGGGGTTCTAGTGTGAGGTGCTCCAGAGGGTGAACGCCTCCACCTCGTGTGCGAGGTTGGGGCTGATACAGCTGAAGGTGGTGTATAGAGCGCAGCTTATAACGGCGAGGATGAGCCGTCTCTTTGAGGGAGTGGAAGATGTGTGTGAACGTTGTTGGGGGGCCCTGCCAACCACATTCATATGTTTTGGTCCTGTCCACTGGTAGGAGGTATTTAGGGTAATCTCTAAAGTGGTGGACATGAAACCTGACCTGGTCACTCGGGAGGCCATATTCGGTGTGTCGGACCAGCGAGATTGGAAGCGGGCGCGGAGGCAGATGTTGTAGCCTTCGCCTCGTTGATCGCCCGAAGGCGGATCCTGTTAGGGTGGGGATCCACCGCTCCACCCTGTGCCCTGGTGTAGCGAGGGGACCTGCTGGAATTCTTGACGCTTGAAAAGGTTAAATTTGAACTGAGGGGAAGGATGGAGGGGTTTTACAATAATGGGCATTATTCATTATACACTTTCGAGAATTGGATCACATCGAACTTTAGGGGGGTAGGGGGCTGGGAGGGTTGGGGGCGCGGGACTGTATGTGTTAATGGCGGCCATGGGTATTTCCTGATTCCTTTTTATCATTTGTTTATGTTAACATGTGGGCTGCTGTTTGGGGGGGGGGGGGGGGGGGGGGTTGGTGGGAGGATGGGATCATTGTTATTGATATGGGGATTGACATTGCATTCGTTACTGATTATTGTTTATTGTTGGGTGTAAATCTGGGAGAAAATGTGAAAAAGGAGAATTAGAAATATATTTAAAATAAAAACTGCAAAACTCCAATCAACCAGGCTCTCTGAATGGTGAGAGCCGCTTCTCAATAAATGTTACCAGGTTAAAGTCCAACAGGTTTGTTTCAAACACTAGCTTTCGGGGCACTGCCCCTTCCTCAGCGCTCTGAAAGCTCGTGTTTGAGACAACCTGTTGGACTTTAACCTGGTGTTGTCAGACTTCTTACTGTGCTCACCCCAGTCCATCGCCGGCATCTCCACATAATAAATGTTACACTCTGGCTGGGCGGGACTTCAGTCATGCAGCCCTCTGAATGGTCAGAGTTATCTGTCAATCACACCAATGTTACACTGTAACTGGGCGAGACTCTCATCCATAACTCACAAAGTAGCAGCTCTTGTCAGAACCCTGAGGTATAAAGTTCCGAGTGAGATTCACCTCCAGGAGAGGGCAAGAGGCAGGGAGAACGGGACCTGCTGTTCCTGACCCCGCTGTGGGAATAATCCCTGGGGATTTCCAGGTTTCTTAACACTTGGGAACCATGAGATCGGCAGGACGCCGCAGAACTCCGAGTGCTGGGGTGAGTCAGTGCATGGACAGCGTTGTGTCATCTTCCTAACATCTGACAAGGGCAGGAAAGGGAAAAAGAAAACACTTTGGCAACATCTGTGGTGGTTTGTTGGGAGTGCCCGGTGCTGCCGAGGACTTGTAGCAAAAGTTAGGAGGACTTCAGGCAATTCTGAAATGTACACCAAGACCTTGAAAAGGGAGATGGAACTGCAAAATAAATGAAGGCAACCCCTTCACAGAAGTGGTCGAGGGTGGGGGATGATGTGGTTGGTGTAGGACTAAACAAAAAATGTTACATTTCCCAAATTGCAACAAGTGAGAAGATTTCAAAAGCTCTGTATTGGTTCTGCCACAGGATACAGAACTTCCTTTCAAGCCTGTATCTTATCTTTGCTTCATTCCGCCAGTGGTGGGGTCCAGTGCCTGTTTTATTTATGTGCCTGTTTTATATACAAACAAAACACCCATTGTTCACCAGCATTTCATGTGCAGCAGTTAATATTTTAGTTGCAGTGGGCCACTTTAAATTATGAGAAATCCACGCTGCATTAAGTTTAAAAAAAATTGCCTTGGTATAGTGCCTTTTAGTTTCGCCATCACAGGAGACAGACAGCCAATTAAGCCCAGCAGCCAATCAGCAATCTCCCACAGACAGCAATGGGGTGCTATCCAGGTCTTCAGATTTTGTGAAGTTGACTGAGGAATCAGTCTTGGCTAAGACACTTGATCAAATTGAAATAGTGCCCTGAGATTTTTCATAGAATCCCTACAGTGCAGAAGTAGGCCGTTCGGCCCATCGAGGCCGTGCTGACCCTCCGAAAGGGCCACCCTCTCCCCATAACCCAGTAACCCCAACTAGCCCTTTGGACACTAAGGGAAAATTTAGCATGGCCAGTCCACCTAACCTGAACCCAGAACCTTATGATTTAGAGGGCAGAGTGCTACTGAGATTACAAGGCAACCATTAATGCAGTATATGAGCCTGCTATCATCCCCTACATCTGACTCGATCAATTTATCTGGTCTTTATTTAGTTTCCCCTTGTACTATGCAGTTTCCCCCAACAACGTCCTGTGGTAGCGTGTTCCACATTCCTGCCATTTTATAGATAAAGATCTTTTTCTAAATTGCCCATTGGCGATTCTCTTACATTTATGATTCTTTGGTTTCAAACTTGCTCACAAGTAGCAACTTCCCTATGACTGGGGTTTACCGGACCAGCCGTGGGGGATGCAGCAAAGTACTGCTAAGTATATCCTCGCAGTTCTGGTATTATCCGTGCAAATTCTTTGACATCCTTTCCAGTGTTTGTGTAACCTTTTGTTTAATAATATTGAGACCAGTCAGTGAACAGTGCTAACACAATGGGAGTTTTAACATCCACATGAAAGGCAGACAGGATGACTTTGCTTTCACCTGAAGAACAGGTCAGGCAGTGCAGTGCTCCCTCGATACCGCAGTAAATATTTGGTGTGCCAGTTGAGACAAGTCCTAAAGTAAACGTTGAAACCAATGCCTTTGAACCCAGAGGCAAGGTTGCTACTGTGGTGATATGCATCACTGTAGGTACACAAGGGGTTAATGTAAATACACTGGGACTAAATAAACACTAGAGGGCACACCAGAGACATTATGACACACAGACACTCAACCAATAGGTCAGTAAGATAGGAGACAACCAATGGGCAGTCAAGGCACACCCAGAGGTGACATTACCACAAGGGGGTACCCATACAAAAGGACAGGACACACACGCTCTTTCTCTTTCCATAGACAACACTCAGAGAGACGGGCAGATCAGGAAGCATCACACCCACTGCATGGCTTAGAGCAGACTGGTTAGTTAGATTGAGTTACTATGGCAAGATCAGCAGGAGAGTCGAACTCAAGTAGGAGAATTGTTAACTGTTCAATAAATGTGTTAAACCTATCTCCAAGTCTGACCCTTCCTTTGTCAGCGTATACATCAAGGAAGCAGCTTATGCTACATGAAGAAGCATAACACAACAGCTACTAAGGCTGCTGCCAAGCTGCCAGTAGACAGAGGTAGTTACTGTCCCTCTAATAATAGAACTGAGGATGAAATACAAAGGTCAAGGAGGTCAGGAAAAGTTTTTAGAGACATAATAGGGAAGTAGATCAGTTCCGAAATTGAAAGGTGTAAAGTGAAAGCAGCTCAAGAGTGTGGTGAATGGAGGTTCAATCAGGACTTTCTACAGGGAATTGGATTGTTATCGAGAAAGGAAGAGTGTGCAGGGCGCAGGCCACGCGGCGGGAGGGGGGGGGGGGGTGATGGTTGGCGGTTATCAGACTCGCTGTATTGATCATTGGAGAGCTGGCATAGATATAATGGGCTGAATGGCCTCCTTCGCTGTAACAGTTCTGTGAATCTGTAAAATGTGGACGAGAGGAAAATGGGAGAGACCATTACGAGGGACAAACTGCATTTTTTTTAGGAATATCCCAAGGTGCTACACAGCCAATGAGCTACATTTGGAGTGCAGTCACTGTTGACGGAAGGTACTGTCGATGGGGCGGCATGGTGCACAGTGGTTAGCACTGCAGCCCCACAGCGCCAGGGACCCAGGCTCAATTCCAACCCTGGGTGACTGTGTGGAGTTTGAACATTCTCCCCGTGTCTCCGGGTACTCCAGTTTCTGCCCACAGGTCCAAAGGTGTGGCCATGCTATATTGTCCCTTAGTATCCAGAGATGTTCAAGTTGGGTGGAGTTACAAGAATAGGGCGGGGGTGTGGGTCTGGGTGGGATGCTCTTTCAGAGGGTGGGTGCAGAGGGTGGGCCGGATGGCATTGTCGGGATTTGATGATTCTATGATATATCAGCATTGGTCACAGAGATAATTCCCTTTCCCTTCTTTGAATATTGCTACAAGGTCATTCATATCTCTGGTTGCCAGATGGGACTAGGCTGAATGTCTCACCCATAAGATGGCACCTGTAGCAATACAGGACTCTTACTACTGCACTGAGGTGTCGGGATCTAAACACATTACCTTTTGTTTCTGAGATGAGAGTTCTGCCACTGACCAAATCATCCAAAGCTTTTAAGGATTAAGATTTGAAGACAGCATTCAGATCAGGGCATTCGTAATGACACAGGAAGAAAAATGAGATAGTGCTCATGAGGAGTTTGTGATAAATTTTCTTAAAGCGATGTAGGGCGGTAAAACTGGAATATATATATATAATGCAAATTTCTTTGTTATACGTCTACTTGGCTACAGCTAACCAACTTAATAGTCAACAACAACTTATATTCATATAGTGCCTTTATGATAGTGCTTGCTGAATATAGTGCTTGCTGAGATTAAGCCTGCAGGTACAGCAGGCAGTAAAGAAGGTCAATGATATGTTGGCCTTCATAGCGAGAGGATTAGCGTGTAGGAATAGGAATGTTTTACAACAATTGTATAGGGCATTGGTGAGGCCACACCTGGAGTATTGTGTGTAGTTTTGGTGTCCTTATCTGAGGAAGGATGTTCTTGCTATGGAGGGAGGGCAGCGAAGGTTTACCAGGCTGATTCCTGGGATGGCGGGACTGTCATATGAGGAGAGACTAAGTCTGTTAGGATTATATTCATTGGAGTTTAGAAGAGTGAGAGGTAAACTCATTGGAACGTATAAAATTATAACAGGATTAAACTGGGTAGATTCAGAAAGAACATTCCTGATGGTGGAGGAGTCCTGAAATAGGGGTCATAGTTTGAGGATAAGGGGTAAACCTTTTAGGACTGAGGTGAGGGGAAATTTCTTCCCTTTTATGCCTCTGATCAATGAGGATGTGTGTGTTTTATTGCCTTCGGGGTGATTGTCCCAATATTAAAAATCCCTGTAGCTAGATTTTTTTTGTCTGACTTTTTAAAAAAAAGGTTATTTATGATCACACATTTGCGCTGGATGTTTAAAAGGTGATGTCTTCCTCCCCCGACTCACACACACAAGGATTAGACATAGATGACGATAAAAAAAATACAGTTACAATTCGTGATTGTATCAATCCGTGCAGCAGGCCTGAATGTTTCTTAGATGAGTTGATGCTTTAGTTGAAATGAACATCTTCCAGAGGATTATCAGCAAGATGTGAGGGGAGGTGATGGCATTGTGGTATTGTTACTGGACTAATAATCCAGAGACCCAGAGTAGTGCTCTGCAGTCCCAGGTTCAAATCCTGCCACTGCAGATGGTGAAATTTGAATTCAGTAAAAATCTGGAATTAAAAGTCGAGCGATGACCATGAAACCATTGCCGATTGTCATTAAAAACCCATCTGGTTCATCATTATCCTTTAGGGAAGGAAATCTGCCACCCTACCCGGTCTGACCTATATGTGACTCCAGACCCCAAGCAATGAGGTTGACTCTTAACTGTTCCCTCAAGGGCAATTAGGGATGGGCAATAAACTGGCACAGTCCCATGAACGAATAAAAAAAATTATAAGCAAAAGGAATCCATTTTCAGCAACCCAGTTAAAATTTAAAGTGTTCACGTGCAAGTTAGATTAGAAAAAAAACTATTGATCAATCAGTAAAACATATGAGAGAGAAAAACTTGCATTTATATAGCAGTTTTTTTCTACACAATCCGGAAAAATCCCAGGATAGGTTGTTTGGAGACTTGGGCGGAGAGATGGCAGATGGAGTTTAATCCGGACAAATGTGAGGTAATGCATTTTGGATGGTCTAATGCAGGTATGGAATATACAGTCAATGGTAGAACCCTCAAGAGTATTGAAAGTCAGAGAGATCTAGCTGTACACTAGGTCACTGAAAGGGGCAACACTGGTGGAGAAGGTAGTCAAGAAGGCATACAGCATGCTTGCCTTCATTGGCCGGGGCATTGAATATAAGAATTGGCAAGTCATGTTGCAGCTGTATGGAACCTTAGTTAGGCCACACTTGGAGTGTAGTGTTCAATTCTGGTTGCCAAACTACCAGAACGATATGGAGGCTTTAGAGAGGGTGCAGAAGAGATTTTCCAGGATGTTGCCTGGTATGGAGGGCGTTAGCTATGAGGAGCGGTTGAATAAACTCGGTTTGTGCTTACTGGAACGACGGAGGTTGAGGGGCGACCTGATAGAGGTCTACAAAATTATGAGGTGCATAGACAGAGTGGATAGTCAGAGGTTTTTCCCAGGGTAGAGGGGTCAATTACTAGGGGGCATAAGTTTAAGGTGCGAGGGGCAAGGTTTAGAGGGGATGTACGAGGCAAGTTTTTTACACAGAGGGTAGTGGGTGCCTGGAACTCTCTGCCGGAGGAGGTGGTGGAAGCAGGGACGATAGTGACGTTTAAGGGGCATCTTGACAAATACATGAATAGGATGGGAATAGAGGGATATGGACCCTGAAAGTGTAGAAGATTGTAGTTTAGTCGGGCAGCATGGTCGGCACAGGCTTGGAGGGCCGAAGGACCTGTTCCTGTGCTGTACTTTTCTTTGTTCTTTGTTCTTTGTTTTCACACCCTCAGGATAAACATATTAGCAGTAGGCCCCTGGAGCCCGTTAAGCCATTCAATAAATTCAATAAACCCCCACATTCTTGCCCAACCCTGATACCCTTTCATCCCCTGGTTAAACAAGAGTATAATCACAACTTCTGACATATAGTCACTGTTGCCAGTAAACCTAATAGGAAGGGAAACATTTTTTCATTGCCTGGCTGGGGAATTTCTGGCTGGGGTATCTAAAATGCAGGGGTGGGGTACGGTCGCAGGGTAAGGGGTCAATTGTTTAGGACTGAGATAAGGAGCAACTTCTTCACTCAAAGGGTTGCGAATCTTTGAAATTCTCTCCCTCCCTCTGAGGGTTGTGGGTGCTCCATTGTCGAATATATTTCAGACCGACAGATAATTGGTCACTTGGTGAATCAAGGTGTGTGGGGAGCGAGTGGGGATTGAATAGCAGGCGGAGCAGACTGGGAAAGTCATAAGGTCCACTCCCGATCCTATTTCTTAACGCTTTTATTTATTTTTTGGCGGGTGATGAAGATGGAAAGCTTAGTACCGTAAATAAGTCTTGCACACCACAAGATTTATTTACGATACTAAAAATGCTAAGCTAGCACGCAAGTAATTGAGTCAGTAACATATTGTTTGTTTGAAATGTCTGTAGTGACATTGTGCCTTTCCACAAAGCACAGGGCATAGGTTTGTGATGTTTTGTGGAGTTGTCTCGGTCAGCGGAGTAGATTGAATAAGGTAACCGATAACAACGCCTAGAATGTTGTGCGATTGTCAGCGAGTCTGGTCATTCTGTGTATCACCCACCGTTTGCTACTTTCAACTCCTGATCCTTCCACCTCTGTTGCTCTTCAATGGAAAATTACCCAGGAATTGCAACACCCTGGGAGACTGGAATTAGAAGTGGAGGCATTTAGAATTTATGTCTTTGGGGAGAAGGTGAATGACAAAGCCATTTAACACATGACTTTTGGAACGTTATTTAAGGTAACAGTCGCAGGAAATTAAAGATATCATACTGAAGAAGTTATTTATTTTCTAAGTACTAAGGGCAGGCGGGGGGGGGGGGGGGGGGGGGACTCAGTGGTTAGCACTGCTGCCTCACGATGCCAGCGACCCAGGTTTAATTCTGGCCTTGGGATGACTGTGTGGAGTTTGTACGTTTATCCCCGCGTCTGCGTGAGTTTCCTCCGGGTGCTCCGATTTCCTCCCACAGTCCAAAGATGTGCAGGTTGGGTGGATTGGCCATGCTAATTACCCCTTAGTGCCTAGGGATGTTCAGATTAGGTTATGGGGATGGGGCTGGGTGGTGGGTGAGTGGACCTGGGTGGGGTGTTCATTCAGAGGGTCGGTGATTGATTGATTTATTGTCACATGTACCAAAATACAGTGAAAAGTGTTTTTCTGCGGCCAAGGGAATGTTCACAGTAGACAAAAGAATAATCGACAGAGTACATTGACAAATGGTAGATTGACAAATAGTGATTGGTTACAGTGCGGAACAAACAAAGCGAATACTGAGCAAAAGTAGCTTGGGGCATCGTGAATAGTGTTCTTGGAGGGAACAGATCAATCCAAGGGAGAGTTGTTGAGGAGTCTAGTACAAAGAACAAAGAACAAAGAAAATTACAGCACAGGAACAGGCCCTTCGGCCCTCCCAGCCTGCGCCGATCCAGATCCTTTATCTAAACCTGTCTCCTATTTTCCAAGGTCTACTTCCCTCTGTTCTCCGCCCGTTCATATACCTGTCTAGATGCCTCTTAAATGATGCCATCGTGCCCACCTCTACCACCTCCGCTGGTAAAGCGTTCCAGGCACCCACCACCCTCTGCGTAAAAAACTTTCCACGCATATCTCCCTTAAACTTTCCTCCTCTCACTTTGAAATCATGACCCCTTGTAATTGACACCCCCACTCTTGTAAAAAGCTTGTTGCTATCCACCCTGTCCATACCTCTCATAATTTTGTAGACCTCAATCAGGTCCCCCCTCAACCTCCGTCTTTCCAATGAAAACAATCCTAATCTACTCAACCTTTCTTCATAGCTAGCACCCTCCATACCAGGCAACATCCTGGTGAACCTCCTCTGCACCCTCTCTAAAGCATCCACATCCTTCTGGTAATGTGGCGACCAGAACTGCACGCAGTATTCTAAATGTGGCCTAACCAAAGTCCTATACAACTGTAACATGACCTGCCGACTCTTGTACTCAATACCCCGTCCGATGAAGGCAAGCATGCTGTATGCCTTCTTGACCACTCTATCGACCTGCGTTGCCACCTTCAGGGTATAATGGACCTGAACTCCCAGATCTCTCTGTACATCAATTTTCCCCACGACCCTTCCATTGACCATATAGTCCGCTCTTGAATTTGATCTTTCAAAATGCATCACCTCGCATTTGCCTGGATTGAACTCCATCTGCCATTTCTCTGCCCAACTCTCCAAGCTGTGGGGAAGAAGCTGTTCCTATGTCTGAATGCGTGGGTCTTCAGACTTCTGTATCTTCTGCCTGATGGAAGGGTCTGGAATAGATGGGCTCCTTCTGCACTACAGGGATTCTATGAACAGATTACATATGACACATTAATCGGGATATTGCCTAGATTTTACTGCAACTTTCCTCACTCACCCCTTTGCTCTACTATCGGTGACAGAGCCTTTTAGAAATACCTTCCTAAACCTTATTGCCTCGCTACATATTTCCTTTGTTTGTTGTGCCCAGGCCTCTTTGGTGGCTCTTATAGCCTAGAAGGGGATACGATGTGAACAAATGCCATCGACCGGAAACGCTGGCTGAAATTTTCCGGACGTTCCTGCTGGTGGGATATTCTGGTCCCGCAGGCAGGAAAATCTCACCCATTAACTCTGTTCCTTTCTCCACAGATCCTGCCAGGAAAGCCCAGCATCTTCAATTCTTATTTCTGGTTTCCAGTACCTGCAGTATTTTGTTTCTGGATTAGCTGGCCATTCATTTCATTACTATAGTGGGATCTTCCTGTGCCCAAACTGGCTTTCTGCATTGTATTATATGCTACAGTAGCTACATTGTATTAACTCCTGGATGCCCCTGAGAATTGGGATTAAGGTGCAAATGTCCTGGGTGATGTAAAAGTTCCCGTGAAAGCAAATCCTGTCCGAAAGACTCCGGCGGGATTATCCGGTCCCACTGGCGTCCCAGTCCGGCGGCCTGGTGTGGCTTCAATGCGAATTCCGATGGACGCGGTGGGAGCAGAGAATACCGCCGCCAGTGAAACTAGCGACTGGGAGGCCGGAGGGTTCCGCCCTCTTTAGAATGGAAGTCGATGACATTGTTTTCCTGTGATTTTTGCAGTGACTTACCCCTCCTTTTCCAATTTAAAAATGAATTTTTTGACGGAATCTGTGCAGACTGTGGCAGATTTGCGACTCTTCAAGTTTTTTTTATCGGAGCACAAGACTTTTTGGGGGTTTGACCCGCCTGCGTTTCTAGTGGTGCGGAGACAAGCTGCCCAAGGTCAAAACTGTAAATTAGGACTCTGCTGGCAGCAGTCCTGACTCTTGAGCCAGCAGTTTGTGTGTGCAGAGAGCCGAACATATAACCCTGACTGACATTTAGTGCAGGGGGCAGGGGGCGTGCATTGTTCGAGCTGCCACCCTTCTTTTGTTTTTCAGGATTTTCAATTTTTTTACAAAGAATTTGCAACAAACAAAATCAGAAAGGTAGCAAGAGGTGTCATTGTACAGCAGGCACAGCACAAGCCAATAATTATCACAGAATATGGAGCAAAAAAGACTGGATAATTCAGGGACAGAATCCCCCACCTTGCTCCTGCCGTGGATAAGTGACGCGTCTGCACCCAAAAGTCCATAAAGCATAGGAGCGGAATTAGGCCACTCGGCCCATCAAGTCTGCTCCGCCATTCAATCATGGCTATTACTTTTATCTCCCCATTCTCCTGCCTTCTCCCCATAACCCCTGATCCCCTCATTAATCAAGAACCGATCTATCTCTGTCTCAAAGACACTCAGTGATTTGGCCTCCACAGCCTTCTGCGGCAAAGAGTTCCACAGATTCACCACCCTCTGGCTGAAGAAATCCCTCCTCATCTCTGTTTTAAAGGATCATCCCTTTAGTCTGAGATTGTGTCCTCTTGTTCTAGTTTTTCTCACTTGTCGAATCATCCTCTCCACGTCCACTCTATCCAGACCTTGCAGTATCCTGTAAGTTCAAATAAGATCCCCCTTCATCCTTCTAAACTCCAACGAGTACAGACCCAGAGTCCTCAACCGTTCTTCATACGACAAGTTCTTCATTCCAGGGATCATTCTTGTGAACCTCCTCTGGACCCTTTCCAAGGCCAGCACATCCTTCCTTAGATACGGGGCCCAAAACAGCTCACAATGCTCCAAATGGAGTCCGACCAGAGCCTTTACAGCCTCAGGACATTCATGGTCTTGCATTCTAGCCCTCTCGACACGAATGCTAACATTGCATTTGCCTTCCTTTTTAAAAAAACATTTAGAGTACCCAATTCATTTTTTCCAATTAAGGGGCAATTTAGCGTGGCCAATCTACCTACCCGGCACATCTTTGGGTTGTGGGGGCGAAACCCACACAAACACGGGGAGAATGTGCAAACTCCGCACGGACAGTGACCCAGAGCCGGGATCGAACTTGGGACCTCAGCGCCGTGAGGCCGCAGTGCTAACCCACTGCACCACCGTGCTGCCCTGCATTTGCCTACCTAACTACCGACTGAACCTACACGCTAACCTTAAGAGAATCGTGAACAAGGACTCTCAAGTCCCTTTGTGCTTCTGGTTATGGGCAGCATATGGGTAGCTATGAAACAAAATTTCAGAGTCAGAAAACGATAATCTGGGAATGCCAGTGCTAAGGAGAAATAGACTAACTTCGACAGCGCAGTTTCAACTCTTCTCCAGATCCAGACTGGACCAGGAGAAGGGGGAGCCACTCCAGAGACCGTCAGAGCGGCCCCCAAACTCGGGGTGCGCCCAAGTGGATCACATCACATAGAACATAGAACATAGAACAGTACAGCACAGAACAGGCCCTTCGGCCCTCGATGTTGTGCCGAGCCATGATGACCCTACTCAAACCCACGTATCCACCTTATACCCGTAACCCAACAACCCCCCCTTAACCTTACTTTTATTAGGACACTACGGGCAATTTAGCATGGCCAATCCACCTAACCCGCACATCTTTGGACTGTGGGAGGAAACCGGAGCACCCGGAGGAAACCCATGCACACAGGGGGAGGACGTGCAGACTCCACACAGACAGTGACCCAGCCGGGAATCGAACCTGGGACCCTGGAGCTGTGAAGCATTTATGCTAACCACCATGCTACCGTGCTGCCCCCAGATCCCAGAGCTGCCATCGTCCTGACGAGGATCCACTAAATGTCGAGATGCACGAGTGGGAAGGATCGGCGAATCACGGAACTTACACAGTGCAGAAGGAGGTCATGCACTTCATTGGCTCTCCAAATGATCAATTCCCTTACTGCCATCCCCCCCCCCCCCCCCCCCCCCCCCCCCCCCCCCCCCCCCCACCCCACTCCATAACCCTGCACAGTCTTCCTTAACCCTGCACAGTCTTCCTTTTCAGATAACAGTCCGATTCCCATTTGAATGTTTCGGTTTAACCTACCACCACCACACCCTCAGGCAGAACATTCTAGAATCTAACCACCCGCTGCCTAAAGAAGGTTCTGTTATCACTTTCGAAAGTTGTAGGGCTGGAGGAGTTTACAGAGAGGGAGAGGAAGGTTGTGGGACTGGAGGAGCTTACAGAGATAGGGAGGGGAAGGTTGTAGGACTGGAGGAGTTTACAGAGATAGGGAGGGGAAGGTTGTAGGACTGGAGGAGTTTACAGAGATAGGGAGGGGAAGGTTGTAGGGCTGGAGGAGTTTACAGAGATAGGGAGGGGAAGGTTGTAGGGCTGGAGGAGTTTACAGAGATAGGGAGGGGAAGGTTGTAGGACTGGAGGAGTTTACAGAGATAGGGAGGGGAAGGTTGTAGGGCTGGAGGAGTTTACAGAGATAGGGAGGGGAAGGCTGTGGGACTGGAGGAGTTTACAGAGATAGGGAGGGGAAGGCTGTGGGACTGGAGGAGTTTGCAGAGAGAGGGAGGGGAAGGTTGTAGGGCTGGAGGAGTTTACAGAGATAGGGAGGGGAAGGCTGTGGGACTGGAGGAGTTTGCAGAGATAGGGAGGGGAAGGTTGTAGGACTGGAGGAGTTTACAGAGACAGGGAGGGGGAGGTGTTGGACTGGAGGAGTTTACAGAGAGAGGGAGGGGAAGGTTGTAGGACTGGAGGAGTTTACAGAGACAGGGAGGGGAAGGTTGTAGGGCTGGAGGAGTTTACAGAGATAGGGAGGGGAAGGTTGTAGGGCTGGAGGAGTTTACAGAGATAGGGAGGGGAAGGTTGTAGGGCTGGAGGAGTTTACAGAGATAGGGAGGGGAAGGTTGTAGGACTGGAGGAGTTTACAGAGATAGGGAGGGGAAGGTTGTAGGGCTGGAAGAGTTTACAGAGATAGGGAGGGGAAGGTTGTAGGACTGGAGGAGTTTACAGAGACAGGGAGGGGGAGGTGTTGGACTGGAGGAGTTTACAGAGAGAGGGAGGGGAAGGTTGTAGGACTGGAGGAGTTTACAGAGACAGGGAGGGGAAGGTTGTAGGACTGGAAGAGTTTACAGAGATAGGGAGGGGAAGGTTGTAGGGCTGGAGGAGTTTACAGAGAGAGGGAGGGGGAGGTGTTGGACTGGAGGAGTTTACAGAGATGGGGGAGAAGGTTGTAGGGCTGGAGGAGTTTACAGAGATGGGGGGAGAACGTTGTAGGGCTGGAAGAGTTTACAGAGATAGGGAGGGGAAGGTTGTAGGACTGGAGGAGTTTACAGAGATGGGGGAGAAGGTTGTAGGGCTGGAGGAGTTTACAGAGATAGGGAGGGGAAGGTTGTAGGGCTGGAGGAGTTTGCAGAGAGAGGGAGGGGGAGGTGTTGGACTGGAGGAGTTTACAGCGATAGGGAGGGGAAGGTTGTAGGACTGGAGGAGTTTACAGAGATAGGGAGTGTGATGCACTAGCAATTACCACGAAGACGAGAGTAGTGGAATAATCGAGGCTTTATTGAGCAAAGATGTTGTGTCTCCTGTTGCTGGAACCAGAATGGCTGCAGCACCGGCGAGCACACACATTTATACCCCGCCTACTGGGCGGAGCCAGCAGGCAGGGATTTACCCATGTACCTCTACTATACGGGCCTTACCGTAATACATGTGATACTACTTAGTGGTGACTACCACAGAGGGGAAGGTGTAGGACTGGAACAGTTTACAGAGAGAGGGAGGGGTGGGGCAATGGAAGGTCGTGGAAAGAAGGATGATAATTCTTTGAATGGAATTAAGTCTTAACTGAGAGAAAATGTAGGTCAGTGAACACTAGGGTGGCAGCTGAATGGGACATGCTCTGTTTTCGGAAATGACAGCAGTGGTTTGGATGTGATCACATTTGCAGAGGTTGGTAAATGGAAAACTGTCCAAGAAAACAATGGACAAATGACGTCCAGAGGAAACCAGGATATGGATGAAGGTTTCAGCAAAAGTGGACTGAGGCTGGTGGCGGGGTGCGGTGGTGTGGAGCTGGGTGGAAATGGAAACCCCTGATTGACGTAGATCAAATTTTATGGTTAATTTCCTTGATCTGTTTCTCTCTTTAGCTACCATATCCATTCCTTGAATCATCTTTAACATCCCAAATAGATCACCCCTTCTCTCCTTGACATAATACAGCCCGAGTCTATGCAATATCGCTTATGGCTTGTTTCTTTTGGCAAGCGAGCGGGCAACATAAAATATATCACCGAGTTTAATTAAGAACATCATGATCAACATCTTTTTCCAGAGGAATGGTTTTGTATCGAAAACAAAGCAGGGGGAATGTACGGAATGTGTAAACAGATACGGTAGTTAAGCATGTGCCACTTCTGTTAGCTTTGATCTGAATTTATAACTGAATTGTTTGGGAAATGATTGCTAAGTTGCAGCTCTTGACGGCTGACCATATTTGCTTTGTAAACGCGGACAACCCCTTTCAAAGTAAAAAGAAACGCAATGTTTCACATCAGGTACGTATTTTTGTTTGACAAACATTATGGAAAAGTGTTTGCATATTTGACAGACCATATTGTAAAGGGTAACTAAAAGATCTATGTAGCTCCATTTGTCTGGCCTCAGGTTGTTAATGGATGAATTAAACATGGCCTCGTATTTACTCAGTGATTTGGTAAATGTCCCAACGTGACACACAACTCACAGCTTCTGTTCTTTTAAACATAGGCTGAAAACAATCCACAGGCGTGTTCTCACTAGGATTTTAATAGAATCCAATGTTGGTCTGGTGAAAATTTTCATCTGGTGCCCACTGCAACTGGGGAAAAATCAGCCAATTGAAAATTTTAACCCGCCCAAACTTAGACTGTTGTTGGAGAAGATATTTCGTGTTGCCTAATTTTTCGAAGCGGTCATTTGCGATCGGTTTGGATCTTCAGAGAAACATCCATCTGATGGTCTTCATTTTCACCGTTAAGGTTAGGGGAAAGAGGCAAAACCTTTAGTTTCTCGGCAGGCAACACGGTAGCACAGTGGTTAGCACCGTTGCTTCAAAGCGCCAGGATCCCAGGTTCAATTCCCGGCTTGGGTCACTGTCTGTGTGGAGTCTGCACGTTCTCCCCGTGTCTATGTGGGTTTCCTCCGGGTGCTCCGGTTTACCCCCACAAGTCCCGAAAAACATGCTGTTAAGTAATTTAGATATTCTGAATTCTCCCTCTGTGTACCCGAACAGACGCCGGAATGTGGCGACTAGGGGATTTTCACAGTAACCTCATTGCAGTGTCATGTGAGAGTACTTTTAAGAAATGCACGTTTAAGAAACGTATCTTTAAGAAATGGAGCGGCTCATATTACTGAAGTGATGTCAGAGTGTGTGTGGAGCTGGGTTTTTAGCTCAGCTATTTTGCTGTGTTTTGGTTTCAGTTTGAGAGAGAGAGCAGCTGAAAAGTGCCTGGCTGGTTTGCTGTGAGCTGCTCTGAAAGGAGAAAGCCAGTTTTGAGAAAAGAGCTTGGGTGTGTCTGTGTTTTGCAGTAAGCTGGATCTGCTGTGATCTCTGCCATGAAAGACTATCTCTGAATCATTTGGGTGATTTAAACTCATAATAGTAATGTCTTTAACCTGATGTGTTTCTGCTTAAAGGTGTTAAGTCTTTTGGAGGTTTGAAGGAACATTTTGAGGGATTATTTAGTGTTGTATTATTTTTGGGGTTATCTTTGAAGTAAGGGGTGTTAAGGGATCCAGTGTTTATTTAAAATGTTTAAGTTGAATTCATGGAATAAACATTGTTTTGTGTTTAAATATTCACGTATCCATAATTGTCATGCCACACCTGGGGAACAAGCCGTGTGCTTCAAAAGCAACAATCCAAGGGAAAGGCTGGTTGAACTCCATGGTACATTTCGGGGTTCTGAAACCGCCCCTTCCATAACAGCAGTGTTAATGTAAGTCTACTTGTGACAATAAAGATTATTATTATTATCATCAGTCCATAAGCACGAGATGTTCTACTTTTATGAAATGGCTGTGGTGTGTTTCGCCAACATGGTGAGGTCAATTTTTAAAGTGATTGAGGTTAAATCAGAAGTGTAGTTTATTCACACATTCAAACCCGGGGAATGGTCACAACTTCATTCACGCACACAATAAGAAGATAGGACAGAGGGGTTTTTACAACTATGAGTAACTTGAAAGAAAAAGCACCACACAGATGAGGTCAGTTCACATGGTTGCCAGAGTCTAGAAGGTCACAGTTGCAGTGAGGGGTCTTTCACAGAGGAGCTACAGCTCAGGAGGGGAATCAGGGGTTTGCAGAATTCCTTTGAAGGTGAAGTTTGTCACAGAGACTTGGGCTGCAAGATGAGGTTTGTCACAGAGATTTGGGCAGCAAGTTGAGTAACAGGGTAGTTGTTATGGGGGACTTTAACTTTCCAAATATTGACTGGAAACGCTATAGTTCGAGTACTTTAGATGGGTCCGTTTTTGTCCAATGTGTGCAGGAGGGTTTCCTGATGCAGTATGTAGATAGGCCAACAAGAGGCGAGGCCACATTGGATTTGATACTGGGTAATGAACCAGGACAGGTGTTAGATTTGGAGGTAGGTGAGCACTTTGGTGATAGTGACCACAATTCAGTTACGTTTACTTCAGCGATGGAAAGGGATAGGTATATACCGCAAGGCAAGGGTTATAGCTGGGGGAAAGGCAATTATGATGAGATGAGGCAAGACTTAGGATGCATCGGCTGGAGAGGAAAAATGCAGGGGATGGACACAATGGAAATCTGGAGCATGTTCAAGGAACAGCTACTGCGTGTCCTTGATAAGTATGTACCTGTTAGGCAGGGAGGATGTGGTCGAGCGAGGGAACCATGGGTTACTAAAGTAGTTGAAACACTTGTCAAGAGGAAGAAAGAGGCTTATGTAAAGATGAGACGTGATGGTTCAGTTAGGGCGCTTGAGAGTTACAAGTTAGCTAGGAAGGATCTAAAGAGAGAGCTAAGAAGAGCCAAGCGAGGACATGAGAAGTCTTTGGCAGGTAGGATCAAGGATAACCCTAAAACTTTCTATAGATATGTCAGGAATAAAAGAATGACTAAGGTAAGAGTAGGGCCAGTCAAGGACAGTAGTGGGAAGTTGTGCGTGGAGTCCGAGGAGATAGGAGAGGTGCTAAATGAGTATTTTTCGTCAGTATTCACACAGGAAAAAGACAAAGTTGTCGAGGAGAATACTGAGATACAGGCTACTAGACTAGAAGGGCTTCAGGTTCATAAGGAGGAGGTGTTAGCAATTCTGGAAAGTGTGAAAATAGATAAGTCCCCTGGGCAGGATGGGATTTATCCCAGGATTCTCTGGGAAGCTAGGGAGGAGATTGCTGAGCCTTTGGCTTTGATCTTTAAGTCATCTTTGTCTCCAGGAATAGTGCCAGAAGACTGGAGGATAGCAAATGTTGTCCCCTTGTTCAAGAAGGTGGGTAGAGACAACCCCGGTAACTATAGACCAGTGAGCCTTACTTCTGTTGTGGGAAAAGTCTTGGAAGAGATAGGATGTATAATCATCTGGAAACGAATAATTTGATTAGAGATAGTCAACATGGTTTTGTGAAGGGTAGGTCGTGCCTCACAAACCTTATTGAGTTCTTCGAGAAGGTGACATAGCAGGTGGATGAGGTTAAGCAGTTGATGTGGTGTATATGGATTTTAGTAAAGCGTTTGATAAGGTTCCTCACGGTAGGCTATTGCAGAAAATACGGAGGCATGGGATTCAGGGTGATTTAGCAGTTTGGATCAGAAATTGGCTAGCTGGAAGAAGACAAAGGGTGGTGGTTGATGGGAAATGTTCTGACTGGTGTCCAGTTACTAGTGGTGTACCACAAGGATCTGTTTTGGGGCCGCTGCTGTTTGTCATTTTTATAAATGACCTGGAGGAGGGTGTAGAAGGATGGGTGAGTAAATTTGCAGATGGCACTAAAGTCGGTAGAATTGTGGACAGTGCAGAAGGATGTTACCAGTTACAGAGGGACATGGATAAGCTGCAGAGCTGGGCTGACAAATGGAGTTTAATGCAGAAAAGTGTGAAGTGATTCATTTTGGAAGGAATAACAGAAAGACAGAGTACTGGGCTAATGGTAAGATTCTTGGTAGTGTGGACGAGCAGAGAGATCTCGGTGTCCATGGCCATAGACCCCTGAAAGTTGCCACCCAGGTTGAGAGGGTTGTTAAGAAGGTGTGTTAGCTTTTATTGGTAGAGGAATTGAGTTTCGGAGCCATGAGGTCATGTTGCAGTTGTACAAAACTCTGGTGTGGCCACATTTAGAGTATTGCGTGCAGTTCTGGTCGCCACATTATGGGATGGATGTGGAAGCATTGGAAAGGGTACAGAGGAGATGTACAAGGATGTTGCCTGGTATGGAGGGAAGATCATATGAGGAAAGGCTGAAGGACTTGAGGCTGTTTTCGTTAGAGAACAGAAGGTTAAGAGGTGACTTAATTGAGGCATACAAGATGATCAGAGGATTAGATAGGGTGGACATTGAGAGCCTTTTTCCTCGGATGGTGATGTCCAGCACGAGGGGACATAGCTTTAAATTGAGGGGAGATAGATATAGGACAGATGTCAGAGGTAGGTTCTTTACTCAGAGAGTAGTAAGGGCGTGGAATGCCCTGCCTGCAACAGTAGTGGACTCGCCAACTTTAAGGGCATTTAAGTGGTCACTGGATAGGCATATGGACGATAAGGGAATAGTGTAGAGGCACTTTAGAGGGATTTCACAGGACGTCGAAACATCGAGGGCTGAAGGGCCTGTACTGCGCTGTAATGTTCTATGTTCTATGTTTGTCACAGAGACATGGGCTGCTCCGCGGGCGAGGGCAGGGTTATTCCATAGAAAACAGGCTTCGCGGACCCAGACCTGTGGATTAGCCTGGAGCTCTGCGCTGATGTTTTCAGACTGGAATTCAAAAAGCAGACTGAGTTACAAGTCTAGAAATGTAACCTTAAAACTTTCTAAAAGCTAGAAGCTTCGGTCTTGTGATGTTGCCCATTACTGAGTCAGTTGTAGGCTAACAAGCATTGTCTGTGCCTCTGGTCAAAATCCATTGATCACCTCAGGAGAGAGATGGCAACCTTTCGTGCCTCTGCAAGTGTACTAAGTTTTGATGGCCCTCTGTTTGTTATAATAATCTTTATTAGTGTCACAAGTAGGCTTACATTAACACGGCACTGAAGTTACTGTGAAAAGCCCCTAGTTTGATTTGATTTATTGTCACAAGTGCCGAAGTACAGTGAAAAGTATTTTTCTGCGGCCGAGGAACGTACACAATGCGTGCATCGTAGACACAAGAATAATCGACAGAGTATATTGACAAATGGTACATCGGCATAACAGTGATTGGTTACAGTGCGGAACGAGGGGCCGAACAAAGCAAACAAAGCCACACTCCGGTGCCTGTTCGGGTACACAGAGGGAGAATTCAGAATGTCCAATTCACCGATCAAGCATGCCTTTTTTGGGACTGTGGGAGGAAACCGGAGCACCCGGAGGAAACCCACGCAGACACGGGGAGAACCTGCAGACTCCGCACAGGCAGTGACCCAATCGAACCTGGGACCCTGGCGCTGTGAAGCAACAGTGCTAACCACTATAGTCGAGGCTTGGGAGACTGGTTATGTTGATTGTAATGTGACCTCCTGAGATACCCTCAATTACGACACAGGAGAGAAGATTGGTAATTCAAAGGCTTTAATTACCAGAGAACCGGACAGCTGCCGAGAAGTGTAGTCACAGCATGCTGCCCAGTGAGCATCACCTTATATACCATTTCCTGGGGGCGGAGCCAGAGGCGGAGTCCCCCAGGGTTCCAAGCCCGGTCTTAAAGGGCCAATGCATTAAAGGCAAGGTACAGTTACAGCAGTTACCGATACCATTCATCACACCTCCCAATGAGATTCCCGAGGAAAATCCCTGCTAATTACAGACCAGTCAGTCTTATGTCTGTGGTGAGCAAAATACTGGAAAGGATTCTGAGAGACAGTATTTATGATTATTTAGAAAAACATAGTTTGATGGTAGTGGATGGAAAGTATTCCGCTTGGAGTTCGGTGACCAGTGGTGTCCCGCAAGGATCTGTTCTGTGACCTCTGCACTTTGTGGTTTTTATAAATGACTTGGATGAGGAAGTGGAAGGGTGGGTTAGTAAGTTTGCCGATGACAGGAAGGTTGGTGGAGTTGTAGATAGTGTTGAGGGCTGTTGCAGGTTACAACAAGGCATTTTCAGGATGCAGAGCTGGGCTGAGAAGTGGCAGATGGAGTTCAACCCAGATAAATGTGAAGTGATTCATTTTGGAAGGTCGAAGTTGAATGCTGAATACAGGGTAAAAGACAGGATTCTTGGACGTGTTGGGGAACAGAGGGATCTTGGGGTCCACGTACATAGATCCCTCAAAGTTGCCACCCAGGTTGAGAGGATTGTTAAGAAAGCATATGGTGTGTTGGCTTTCATTAACAGGGGGATTGAGTTTAAGAGCCGCGAGGTTTTGCTGCAGCTTTATAAAGCCCTGGGTAGACCACACTTGGAATATTGTGTGCAGTTCTGGTCCCCTCATTATAGGAAGGATGTGGATGCTTTGGAGAGGGTACAGAGGAGATTTACCAGGATGCTGCCTGGACTGGAGGGCATGTCTTCTGAAGAAAGGTTGAGGGAGCTAGGGCTTTTCTCACTGGAGCAAAGAAGGAAGAGAGATGACTTGACAGAGGTGTACAAGGTGATGAGAGGCAGGGATAGCCAGAGACTTTCCCCCAGGACGGAAATGGCTGTCTCGAGGGGACATAATTTTAAGGTGATTGGAGGAAGGTTTAAGGGAGATGTCAGATGTTGGTTCTTTACACGGTTCTTTACACGGTTCTTTACACAGGAGTGCACTGCCAGCAAGCAGAGGCGGTGGAATCAGAATCATTAGGGACATTTAAGCGACCCTTGGACAGGCACATGGACAGCAGTAAATTGAAGGGGTGTAGGTTGGTTGATCTTAGAATATGATAAGTGGTCGGCACAACATTGTGGGCCGAAGGGCCTATACTGTGCTCTACTGTTCTATGTTCTAATCCACGATGAAGAAGATTAAGGGTGGCACAGCGGCGCAGTGGTTAGCACTACTACCTCATGGCACCAGGTTCGATTCTGGCCCGGGGTCACTGTCCGTGTGGAGTTTGCACATTTTCCCTGTGTCTGCATGGGACTCACCCGCATAACCCAAAGATGTGCAGGGAGGTGGATTTGCCATGCTAAATTGCCCCTTAATTGGAAAAACATGAAAGGAAGGATGAGGGTTGAGCTTTTGTCCTGGAACTTCTGTTGAAAAGTTCCAGAAAAGTGTAGCCAATGTATGAACCATGTGACCTGTAGCAGCCATCTTTTGATTCAGTAAAGCCTACTTTTTAAATAAGCTGAAAGGTCAGGTTTGATTTCAACAGTTTATGATCTCTTCCATGTCTTATGGGCACAACAGTCAGTAAGATCGAGACAATCTGATCAAGTGCCTCAGCCGCATCAAGTGGACCCACAACGAGTGAGTCCCTAATGAGTGATTGGTGTCTTCATATCAACAACACAACGCAACAGGCCGGAAACAGGAGGAGCACCAAGGCCAATGATTCTTTTCTCCGGGTTCTGCATATTTGCGAAGTCTACATATTTCTACCTGCGTCACTTTGTCACTTTACCTCTTTCTCAGTTTATCAGCTGCTGAAACCCTCATTCATCCCTTCCTTACGTCTCACTCTGGCTATTCAATCGCATTCCTGGCTGGTCTCCCTCTTGTAACGTCCCTTAGACTTGAGGCCATCCAAAACTTTGCTGCCCATATCTTGGGTGGGATTCACCCCTACCCGGCAGTGGGGGTGTCCCGGCGGGACGGAGTGGCATGAGCCACTCCGGTGTTGGTCCGCTCCAAAGGTAAGGAATCCTCCGCACCTTCAGGGGCTAGGTCCGCCCCGGAGTGGTTGGCACCCCGCGGGAAAGGGGCTTGGCGCCATGCCAACTGGCGCCGAAGTGTCTCCACCAGCCGGCGCAAGTCGGCGCATGCGCGGGAGCGCCACGCGTGCTGGTGTCATCCCTGTGCATGCGCAGAGGGATTCGCTTCCGTACCGGGAATGGCGGAGGACCACAGCCTCCCGTGCGGAAGGATTGAGTGCCCCCACGGCACAGGCCTGCCCATGGATTGGTGAGCCCCGATCACGGGCCAGGCCACCATGGGGGCACCACCCGAGGCCAGATCCCCCCGGGCCCCCCCAAGAACTCCGGAGTTCGCCTGCACCGCCAGGTCCCGCCGGTAACGGACCTACTCCAATTTACGCTGGCGGGACCGGCAACAGACGGGTGGGACTTCGGCCCATCGCGGGCCGGAGATTTCGGGCAGCCCCGGCGGCCATTGAGTCGTGCCGGCTCTCGCCATTCTCCGAGGTGGGCGGCGTGATTCACGCCGGGCAGATTTTTGGAAACCGGAGAATTTGGAGGATGGCGGGGGCAGGATTCACGCCGACCCCCGGCGATTCTCCGACCAGGCGGGGTGTCAGAGAATCCCGCCCCTTAACTCTAAGTAAGTTTCTTTTCTCTTCTGCACCCCCCCCCCTAACCCCCCCCCCCCCCCCCCCCCCCTCCGTGCCCTCTGACCTACATCAGCTCCCGATTGAGCAACGTATTAATTTAAAAATTCTCATCCTTGTTTTCAAACCCGTCCGTGGCCTCGCCCCTCTTTATCTCTGTGATTGCCTCCGGCCCCACAGCTTTCTGAGATCTCTGCGTTCCTCGGTTCTGGTCTCTTGAGCATCGCAGATTACAATCGCTCCATCATTGGCAGCTGTGTTGCCTGGGGCCCCAAGAGCTGGAATACCCTCCCTAAACCTCTCCACCTCGCTTTCTTCTGATACGACATTCCTTTAAAACCTTCCTGTTTGACTAAGCTGTTGGCCACCTGACCTGATAACATACGGGCGGCACAGTAGCACAGTGGGTAGCACTGTTGCTTCACAGCGCCAGGGTCCCAGGTTCAATTCCCGGCTTGGGTCACTGTCTGTGTGGAGTCTGCACGTTCTCCCTGTGCCTGCGAGGGTTTCCTCCGGGTGCTCCGGTTTCCTCCAACTGTCCAAAGATGAGCTGTTAGGTAGATTGGCCATGATAAATTTCCCCTTAGTGTCCAAAAGAGTTAAGAGGGGATACAGGGATAGGGTGGAGGTGTGGGCTCAAGTAGTTAAGTAGGGTGCTCTTTCCAGGGCTGGTGCAGACTTGATGGGCTGAATGGCCTCCTTCTGCACTGCAGATTCGGCACTGTCGAGTCTATGATCTATAATCCTAATGTGGGCTGTTGTCATAGTTTGTTCTGTAGTCAATGCTGTGAAGCCCTTTGGGTGTTTCATTACTTTAAAGGTGCTGTATGAATATGCTTTGTTGATAGCTTTCCAATGTTGACATTGGTGAAAACCGTTCTGTCAGTCGACCATTTCGTGCGTAGGGAGAAAGAACGTGTATTTATACAGCACCTTTAACAGTCTCAATGTCACAAAGTGCTTTGAAACCAACCAAGATAATTGTTACAACGTAGAAATGCTGTAGCCATTTTCACAAAGCGATCTCCCACAAACATCAGTGAAGCAAATGACCATGCCATTTGTTTTCAAATGTTGGTTGAGGTATAAATATTGAGCCTCTCCGCATAGCTAACACCCTCCAGACCAGGCAACATCCTGGTAAACCTCCTCTGCACCCTCTCCAAAACCTCCACATTGTTCTGGTAGTGTGGCGACCAGAATTGTGCGCAATATTCCAAGTGCGGCCTTACCAAGGTTCTATACAACTGCAGCATGACTTGTCAGTTTTTATACTCGATGCACCGTCCAATGAAGGCAAGCATTCCATATACTTTCTTGACTAACTTGTCCACCTGTATTGCCAGTTTCAAAGATCTGTGGACCTGCACACCCAGATCTCTCTGACTTTCTATATTCCTAGGAGTTTTGCCATTTACTGTATATTTCTCCACTATGTTAGACGTACCAAAATGCATTACCTCACATTTGTCTGGATTAAACACCATTTTCCATTTCTCTGCCCAAGTCTCCAACCTATCTCTGTCCTGCTGTAACCTTTAAACAAGCCTTAACACTATCTGCCATTCCACCAACCTTGATGTCATCTGCGAACTTACTAATCAGCCCAGCTGCAGGGGCTGTTTAGCACACTGGGCTAAATCGCTGGCTTTTAAAGCAGACCAAGGCAGGCCAGCAGCACCGTTCGATTCCCGTAACAGCCTCTCTGAACAGGTGCCGGAATGTGGCGACTAGGGACTTT
Organism: Scyliorhinus canicula; assembly: GCF_902713615.1. Lineage (NCBI taxonomy): Eukaryota > Metazoa > Chordata > Chondrichthyes > Carcharhiniformes > Scyliorhinidae > Scyliorhinus > Scyliorhinus canicula. The sequence goes on along the minus strand of NC_052149.1, from coordinate 7,595,103 downwards.
TCATAGTAACTTCATTGAAGCCTATTTGTGACAATAAGCGATTTTCATTTCAGCTTCATTTTCCTCCAAATCATTTGTGTACACTACAAACAATAGAGGCTCCAGCACAGATCCCTGTGAAACACCACTAGTCACAACCTTCCATTGAGAAAAACACCCTTCTACTGCTACCCTTTGCCTTCTGTGAAGGAGCCAGTTCTGTGACCTCAATGCCTCTTTCCTTCCACGCCACCTCCCCCCCCCCCCCTGTACCCTTTAACTCCCTTGTTGGTCTCAAACCTATCTATCTTTGCCTTAAAAATATTCAATGACCCTGCCTCTACTGCTGTCTGAGGAAGAGAGTCCTCATGACCCCTGTCTCCCTTGCTGACTATCAAATAAAGCAGCTTAATTATTCAGCCACGGCCACGTCCACCCAAATGTTTTCTTGGACTGTCTTTGAGAAGATTGGATTGGTGGGTGTAGGAACACATGCAAGAGATGCACCATCAGGTTTAATTCAAGCGTACCGTGTTGTCACATCATCCAGATCAGTCATTTTCAAACCCAGGGTCGTAACCAATCGGTGGTTGCGGGCGAGTGTTGGGAGGGTTGGGGGGGTGGGGGGGGGGGGGGGGGGGGGGGGGGCATGCGTCGCAGCATTCCTGATCGAGGGAAGAAATACCCAACCACAGGGCTGGCTTATAAAACTGTCGGCAGTGACTAGCTTTCGGAATGCCAGCCGTTCCGTGCACCATAGAATCATAGAATCTACAATGCAGAAGGAGGCCATTCAGCCCATCAAGTCTGCACCCTACCTAAGCCCACACCTCCACCCTATCCCTGTAACCCAGTAACCCCATCTAATCTTTTTGGTCACTAAGGGCAATTTATCATGGCCAATCTACCTAACCTGCACACCTTTGGACTGTGGGAGGAAACTGGAGGACCCGGAGGAAGCCCACGCACACACGGGCAGAACCTGCAGACTCCGCACAGATAGTGACCGGAGGCCGGAATTGAGCTGTGAGGCAGAAGTGCTAACCACTGTGCCATCGTGCCACCCCCTCAGCAGTGCCCAGGCCTGGGGTCCGGCGGGGTAGAACACCTCCTCCTGCCGTTTGCGCGCTGACCAAGGAGCAGGTTTTTTGGAGTCTTCCTGCCTGGAGCAGCGGCAGAGAGCAGGTCACATACACTGACATCACGTGTTGTGGGCGCGAGAGAGATGCCTCCATTTTGTAGCTGCCCAACAGTGGGCGCCAGGGCCTCTGGTGAACAACCCACGCCGAAGAAGCCGAAAATAGAAACAAAGCAGCAGAAAGATGATTACTTGAGGTGCGGGTTACTAATTGTTCCACTGCAAATCAGGATTCAAAGTTCACGTGTGTTAGCTGAAGTCATTATCCGAGGTGTAACATTGATTAACAAAGCCAGTGAGATCATAGATTCATAGAATTTACAGTGCAGAAGGAGGCCATTCGGCCCATCGATGAGGACCAAGAAGGCACACCTGTCACATAAAGGTACGTGAAAATGGTGGGTCACAAAGTTTGGGTGGCGTTGTTCGCGAGGGTCGGCTGGCGTGGGTTGTGAAGGATGGCCGGTTGGGAAAAATGGGTTCCGGGCCAAAATGGTTTGGAAAACACTGGTCTAGACCATGCGACAATGGAAACTATGTAAATAAATGTCGGGCCAGGGCCGTGCCCATGTGAACAGATCACCATTACATCTAGACATGTTGCAGAACCTGCACAACGCTCATTGAGTCTTGTAGAATTGTGTGGCCGATTAGATATTGGTGTAGAGTGATTGTGAGTATTTGGAAATTTTGTACACGTATACATTTGAATAAAATGCTTCGGAAATTCAAGTAGAGATTCTGTCGGAGAGGTTTGCACAGCAGTAAAGTCTTACAGCATGTTATTAACGTCAATACTTTTGCACCAGTCCATTAATAGCATTGTAGTTAAATAGACCTGCTGATCCACCAGGGTAATCCAGCAGTGATTTTAAAACCATTATAGCTGTTTATTTTTGTAACTGTCCACCTCCACTATGTTCCTTTTGCATCCTTTGTTATACTTGTTACTCAGGCTATTGATTGTGTTAAGATATAATTACATTGTTGGGCGTTTGTATTCACAGTTCTCACGTTATAACCTGTTTCAGGTCTTAGAGCTGCATGTCTTCTACGTCCCGGCTGATTTGTGGAACTGTAAATTAAATACGGTTTCTAACCATACCATCAACAAGTTCATCTCAGCTGGATTCGTCAGGTAAGACTTACCATTTTTCTCAGTGTTTGTTCACAGTCTAACTCAGGCTTGACCAACCTCTTTGGGTGGGGGCGGGAGGCACTTTTCAATTTTCCTCACACTCGGGACAGGTGAGCAAATTTCAGGAAGATCAGGGGCGGGATTATCCCCCCCACCGGCGTGACTTACGGGGGACCGGAGAATCGCCGGAGAGGGCGGCGTGAATACCGCCCCCGTCGCCAGCTGCCGAATTCTCCGGCGCAGGTTTTATGGCAGGGGCGGGGATCGCGCCACGCCGGTCGGGGGCCGTTGGCAGTGGCCCCCACAGCGATTCTCCGGTCCCAGATGGGCCGAGCGGCCACCCGTTTTCGGCCAGTCCCGCCGGCGTGAATTACACAAGGTCCCGTACCGGCGGGACCTGGCTCTGAGGTCAGCTTGCGGAGTCCTTGGAGGGGGGCGCAAGGGGATCTGGCCCCGGGGGGAGGACGGGGGGGTGGGGGAACGGTGGCCTGGCCTGTGATCGGGGCACACCGATCTGCGGGCGGGCCTGTGCCGCAGGGGAACTCTTTCCCTCCGCGCCGGCCTATGTAAAGCTCTGCCATGGCCGGCGTGGAGAAGAAACCCCCTGCGCAGGAATCACGGCAGCGGTTCTGGGAACACGTTGGCGCTCCTGTGCATGCGCCAACTGGTGCTGGCTGCTGGAGGCCCTTCAGCGCCAGTTGGCGCGGCGTCAATCACTCCAGCGCCAGCCTAGTCCCCGAAGGTGCGGAGGATTCTGCAACTTCCGGCGGCCCGGCGCTGGAATGGGTCACGCCACTCTTTGGCGCCGTTACGGCCCGCCCCGCCGGATACCGGAGAATCCTGGCCAAGGTTTGGCACAACCTTAAACACGAACTTCAAAAGGAAACCAGGAGATGCCTGTTAGTGTGTGGGTGTGAGGGTGAATGAGGATCCTGAGACTGGGACTGAGGCAGACACACCTCTCCCCTCCCTCTCACCCCCTCTCTCTCACACACACATTACCCCCTCTCTCTCCCACACACACGTTACCTGTCTCTCACACACACACATTACCCCTCTCTCTCTCTCACACACACATTACCCCCTCTCTCTCCCACACACACGTTACCTGTCTCTCACACACACACATTACCCCTCTCTCTCTCTCTCACGCACACATTACCCCTCTCTCTCTCTCTCTCACACACACATTACCCCTCTCTCTCTCTCACACACACATTACCCCTCTCTCTCTCTCTCACACACACACGTTACCCCTCTCTCTCTCTCTCTCACACACACATTACCCCTCTCTCTCTCACACACACGTTACCCCTCTCTCTCTCTCTCACACACACACATTACCCCTCTCTCTCTCTCACACACACATTACCCCTCTCTCTCTCACACAAACATTACCCCTCTCTCTCACACACACATCACCCCCTCTCTCTCACACACACGTTACCCCTCTCTCTCACACACACATTACCCCCTCTCTCTCACACACACATTACCCCTCTCTCTCACACACACATTACCCTCTCTCTCAGACACACACATTACCCCCCTCGCTCTCTCTCTCACACACACATTACCCCTCTCTCTCTCTCTCACACACACATTACCCCTCTCTCTCTCTCTCTCACACATGCATCACCCCCTCTCTCTCTCACACACACATTACCCCTCTCTCTCACACACACATTACCCCTCTCTCACACACACACATTACCCCTCTCTCTCTCACACACACATTACCCCTCTCTCTCACACACACATTACCCTCTCTCTCAGACACACACATTACCCCCCTCGCTCTCTCTCTCACACACACATTACCCCTCTCTCTCTCTCTCACACACACATTACCCCTCTCTCTCTCTCTCACACATGCATCACCCCCTCTCTCTCTCTCACACACACATTACCCCTCTCTCTCACACACACATCACCCCCTCTCTCTCTCACACACACACATTACCCCCTTTCTCACACACACATTACCCCTCTCTCTCACACACATCACCCCCTCTCTCTCACACACACATTACCCCTCTCTCTCACACACACATCACCCCCTCTCTCTCTCTCACACACACATCACCCACTCTCTCTCACACACACATTACCCCTCTCTCTCACACACACATCACCCCCTCTCTCTCTCACACACACATCACCCCCTCTTTCTCTCACACACACATTACCCCTCTCTCTCACACACACATTACCCCTCTCTCACACACACACATTACCCCTCTCTCTCTCACACACACATTACCCCTCTCTCTCACACACACATTACCCTCTCTCTCAGACACACACATTACCCCCCTCGCTCTCTCTCTCACACACACATTACCCCTCTCTCTCTCTCTCTCACACACATTACCCCTCTCTCTCTCTCTCTCACACACGCATCACCCCCTCTCTCTCTCACACACACATTACCCCTATCTCTCACACACACATCACCCCCTCTCTCTCTCACACACACACATTACCCCCTCTCTCACACACACATTACCCCTCTCTCTCACACACATCACCCCCTCTCTCTCACACACACATTACCCCTCTCTCTCACACACACATTACCCCCCTCTCTCTCTCACACACATTACCCCTCTCTCTCACACACACATTACCCCTCTCTCACACACACATTACCCCTCTCTCTCTCACACACATTACCCCCCTCTCTCTCTCACACACACATTACCCCCTCTCTCTCTCACACACACATCACCCCTCTCTCACACACACACATTACCCCTCTCTCTCTCACACACATTACCCCCCTCTCTCTCTCACACACACATTCACTTCTCTCTCTCACACACACATTCATCCCCCTCTCACACACACACACACACACACACTCATACCACGCACACACGTTCATCCCTCTCTCACACACACTTGCCCCTCAATCTCGCACGTGCTTTAACCCCCATAGACATACACATTCACACCTCTCTCCTCTCTCAAACACACACATTCATCCCTCTGTCATACACACACACATTGACTTGTCTCATACGTGCACGCACACGCGTCACGCACACACACACACACACTTGTCCACACACACTCTTTCCCTTCTCTCTCATACACACATTTACAATGAACATTATAAGACCAGTTAGTCCTGTGTTTGGTGGGTGATAACAGTAAACATTTGGTCAGTCAACTATCTGGATTGGATAGTTGCAGTAAAATGTCAGTCATCCATATTGATTTGATTTGATTTATTGTCACATGTACCGAAGTACAGTGAAAAGTATTTTTCTGCGGCCGAGGAACGTACACAGTACGTACATAGTAGACACAAGAATAATCAACAGGGAACATTGACAAATGTACATCGACAAACAGTGATTGGTTACAGTGCGGAACAAGGGGCCAAACAAAGCAAATACATGAGCAAGAGCAGCATAGGGCGTTGTGAATAGTTTTCTTACAGGGAACAGATCAGTCTGAAGGGGGAGTCGTTGAGGAGTCTTGTAGCTGTGGGAAGAAGCTGTTCCTATGTCTGGATGTGCGAGTCTTCAGATTTCTGTATCTTCTGCCTGATGGAAGGATCTGGAAGATGGTAATGCCTGGGTGTGAGGGGTCTCTGCCAATGCTGTCTGCCTTCCTGAGGCAGTGGGAGGTGTATACAGAATCAATGTGGGGGTGGCAAGTTTGTGTGATGTGTTGGGCTGAGTTCACCACACTCTGCAGTTTCTTGCGATCATTGACTGAGCAGTTGCCATACCAGGCTGTGATGCAGCTGGATAGGATGCTCTCTATCGCACATCTGATTGGTGCTAATGTTTGAGTTTTTCTGAGGCAAATTAGATCTTACTGTAACAGAGAATCTTAGCTGAAAATCCACCAACTGCTCCATTCAGGGACATTGTCGATGTGTGACCCACATACCCACCATCGCTCACCCTGCCTCACACTCACACATCCTCATACTCACTCACCCACCCTCATACTCACTTACCCACTGTGGTGAGATAACCACTGTAGTTATGTGTACTTGCAGTAGGGGGATGTATGCCTGTACCTGTAATACAGGTTCCTCCGGTCAGCCCCTGCCGGCTAGCTCCGCCCACAGGGAGCTTATGTATAAATGTATGAGAGCTGCTCAGACCCTTAGTCTACTGTTGCAGATGGAGGGACAACATCGTACAACAATAAAGCCTCTATTGTACTAGTCTCTCGGCTTTGAGTATAATTGTTAGCGCTACACCCACCCTCATACTCACTCACTCACCACCCTCATAAAATCATCATAGTCCCAGATGACCACAGGCTGCTTTCCCCTATGAGGTGATTTAACCTGAGCGTCACCACACCTCAGGCAAGGGGGCAAAGTTGAGAAGGTGCAGCCTTAATGAATAACCTCAGCCCGTACGGGAATTGAACCCACGCTGTTGGTGTCGCTCTGCATCACAAACTGGCTGTCCAGCCGACTGAGCTAAACTGGTCCCCACCTCCCTGGATTACCTGTCCAGGGATAATACCTGTACCCTTCTGCCAACCTGCTACTTGAACGATGGCGCTGCTTGTGAGGGACTAATTGTAACACTGTGGGCGGATGAGGGACAATGAACATACCAGCATTGGGTCAAGGTGGCAGCCGTGAATAATCCAGGCTTCACTTTCTCCAGGTGAGGCAAGTGATTGCTGTGTGTCTGAAATAAAGTGTGGCAAATACAGGCTGTATCTGGGGAACCTAGATAGATTAATGCCTCTAGCATTCCAAACAGATTTGTCAACCTGGTCTTTTAGATACATGCATAGATACAACATAGACAATAGAAACAGGAGGAGGCCATTCAGCCCTTCGAGCCTGCTCCGCCATTCATTATGATCATGGCTGATTATCAAGTTCAATCCCCTGATCCCGCCTTCCCCCATATCCCTTGATCCCTTTAGCCTCAAGAGCTGTATCTAATTCCTCCTTGAAATTACAGTGTTTTGGCCTCAACTACTTTCTGTGGCAAGGAATTCCACAGATTCTACAGATGGGAGACAGATCACTTGGTTTCATGGTGTACCGAAAACAACTTCTCTCTAACTGTCGGAAACACCAAGGGACTGATCATCGACTTCAGGAAGCGCAGCACGACACACACTCCCATCTGCATCAATGGGTCGGAAGTGGAGATGGTCGATAGCTCTATGTTTCTAGGGGTCACCATCACCAACAGTCTGTCCTGGTCCACTCACGTTGATGCAACAGTCAAGAAAGCCCAACAACGTCTCTACTTCCTACGGAAGCTAAAGAAATTTGGCATGTCTGCATCGACTCTCACAAACGTCTACAGATGTGCGATAGAGAGCATCCTGTCCGGCTGCATCACAGCCTGGTATGGCAACTGCTCGGCCCAAGATCGCAAGAAACTGTAGAGTGTGATGAACTCAGCCCAATGCATCACACAAGCTTCCCACCCCCACAGTGATTCTGTCTACACCTCCCGCTGCCTCAGGAAGGCGGACAGCATTATCAGAGCGACCAGGGGCTTTTCACAGTAACTTCATTGAAGCCTACTCATGACAATAAGCGATTTTCATTTCATTTCATTTCATTTCAGAGACCCCACCCACCCAGGCATTACCCTCTTCCAGACCCTTCCATCAGGCAGAAGATACAGAAGTCTGAAGACTCGCACATTCAGACAGAGGAACAGCTTCTACCACACAGTTGCCAGACTCCTCAACGACTCCCCCTCGGACAGATCTTTTCCCTGTAGGAACACTATTCACAACGCTCTCTGCTGCTTTTGTTTGGCTCTTGTTCGCACTGTAACCAATCACTATTTGTTGATGTACCATTTGTCAATGTACTCTGTCAATTCTTCTGTTGTCTGCTATGTACGTACTGTGTACGTTCCCTTGGTCGCAGGAAAATACTTTTCACTGTACTTCGGTACTGTGACAATAAATATCAACCAATTAATCAAGATTCACCACTCTCTGGGTAAAGAAATGTCTCCTCACTTCAGTCCTAAAAGGTGTATTCTCAAACTATGACCCCTAGTTCTGGACTCCCCCACCAGGGGCTGGTTTAGCTCACTGGGCTAAATCGCTGGCTTTTAAAGCAGACCAAGCAGGCCAGCAGCCCGGTTCGATTCCCGTACCAGCCTCCCCGAACAGGCGCCGGAATGTGGGGACTAGGGGGCTTTTCACAGTAACTTCAATGAAGCCTACTCGTGACAATAAGCGATTTTCATTTTTTCGTTTTCATTAGGAATATTCTTTCTGAATCTACCCTGTATAATCCTGTTCGAGTTTATTCGGTTTCTATGAGATCCTCTCTCACTTTTCTAAACTCCAATGAATATAATCCTAACCGATTTAGTCTCTCCTCATATGACAGACCCGTCATCCAGGAATCAGTCTGGTAACCCTTGGCTGCCCTCCCTCCATAGCAAGAACATCCTTCCTCAGATAAGGGCACCAAATCTGTGCACAATACTCCAGGTGTGGCCTCACCATTGCCGTATACAATTGCAGTAAAACATCCCTATTCCCATACTCAAATCCTCTCGCTATGAAGGCCAACATACCATTTACCTTCTTTACTGCCGGCTGTACCAGCGCGCTTACTTTCAGCGACTGATGCACGAGGACACCAAGGTCTCGCTGAGAATCCACCTCTCTCAATTTACACCCATTCCTTCCACAGTGTTGGTGCGCTCGCTTGCGATTGTTTGTCTTGTCTGCTTATCTGATTTGTGATCCTGCTATGTGTGTGTGTATGAAGCATCGTGTGCTTAGTCATAGAGTCAGTACAGCACGCAAAGAGGCCCTTCAGCCCATCACGTCTGCACCGGCCATCAAGCAGCTAACTAATCTAATCCCATTTTCCAGTCGTCCCTAGCCTTGTGGGCGATGGAACTTCAAGATCTAAGTGCTTCTTAAATGGTGTGTTTTGTAGACGGAGGCAAAGACTCCACGAGAGGCCAGGATGACAGGGGACAACTCACTTTAGTCCACACTAGTCACAATAATTACTCTACTCCACTCTGTAGTAATCCACGGGAGGCAGGAGTTCCGTCACCACACCAATATTTATTTGCAATAACGATATTACAGGAGCAGCTACAAACAGTGCTGCTAGCAGTCCAGTCAACTTAAGACTGGCTCACAAAGCCTGCACAGGTGCTTATATGGGCCCCCTCAATGAGCTATCATTGAGGGAGCTCATACTCCAATTGGCCAACCAATAAAGCCAATTGGAGTTCATTACACCCCTCCCCCCCAACGTCCGAGGAATTCCTGCCAGCTGGCATTCCTCTGAGCTTCTTCCCTGCTCCTCATGTCTGGGTCTGTCACCTCTGTGTCGTCCGCCGGGTCGTTCTCCGAAGTGGGCGGGGTGTACCTTATAGGTGCCCGTCTTTTCCTTGACGACCTCCTTGGAAGTTGTTCTTCCTCCTCCTCGGGGAGAGGTGTCGCGGCGGCCTCGTCGAACGTGTCCATCTCCGACTCTGACGACTGGATGACGGGGCCTGGAGAAATTGCTCGGGGCTAGGGTGTGGGTATCCTTTCCGTCTGGGCTATCCCAGCTTGAGGCGGTCCTGCTTCGCCTGCCTCCAGGTGTGGTTCCGCTGCCCTTATTTGGTCTAGGTGTTTCTTCAGCACCTTACCTCCTATTGAAACCTCATAGGATATGGGCCCTGTTTGGGACTCTACCGTGCCTTTGACCCACGTTGGTCCATTCCCATAATTCTTGACCCAAACCGGTGCCCCCACCTGGAAATGTCTCTGCTGCCGACTATTATCATGCCCCCTGCGTTGGGCCTCCTGTTGTTTCTCCACTTTCCCCGTTAAATTTGGGAAAAGGAGACTCAGCCTCGTTCGCAGCCACCTTCCCATTAAGAGTTCAGCTGGCGGTATGCCCGTTGTGGAATGCGGTGTGGTCCTGTAATCAAACAGCCAGCGGGAGAGCTTTGTGTCCATTGACGCTGCCGGCTGCTTCTTGAGTCCCGCTTTAAGTGTCTGGACCGCTCTCTCTGCCAGGCCGTTGGTCGCTGGATGGTAAGGGGCTGTTTTGATGTGACGGACTCCGTTTTCCTTCAGGAATTTTCCAAATTCCCCACTTGTGAATGCCGTTCCGTTGTCCGACACCAATACCTCCGGAAGTCCATGTGTTACAAACGAGGCCCTGAGCTTTTCAATTGTCGATGCTGTGCTTGCCGCGTTTAACCATTTGGAGCGGGCGTCCACTATCACCAAAAACATTGAGCCCATGAAAGGGCCGGCGTGGTCAATATGCAGGCGGGTCCATGGTCTGCCTGGCCATTCCCACGGATGCAATGGCGCCGCTGGTGGCACTCTTTGCCCCTGTTGGCACCCCTGGCACCGACGTACCAAGGCTGCTATGTCTGTGTCTAAACCTGGCCACCAAACGTAGCTTCGAGTCAGCATCTTCATTTTAGTCGACTCACAAAGCCTACACAGGTGCTTATATGGGCCCCCTCAATGAGCTATCATTGAGGGAGCTCATACTCCAATTGGCCAACCAATAAAGCCAATGGGAGTTCATTACACATTCCTTCCCCAAACTGCTTCCATATTCTGTGGGAGGAGCTCCGTCCCCCGTTTCACGAAGCTTTAATGGCTGAACACCTGTTTGGATGGCAGCAATCGTGTGAAGATTGTTGATCGATGCTGCCGCTCGTGTTTCCTGTTCCATCTCGGTGGGGTGTCCGTTTAACAGCATCAGCAGACGGATAGCGGCCGCTCTGGGGCCTGTCACACAGAGCAGCAGTAAGACTAGCTCCTCAGCGTCCACGTCTTCCAGGAAATGCGTGCATCCTCTTGGGGCAAAGGACGACTTGTCCGCTGCTGGGGATGGCGCCCTCACGTGGTTGTCTGGAGCCTCATTCCTGGCCTTGGTTTCCCGCTCGGTACTGGCGTCTGTCATCCGGGAACGCTGAGTCAGGGGAAGCCCCACGGCCGCTCCGGGGCGAGTCGCGGCGGCGGTTGGGGGACCTGTGGTGGCTTCCGACCTGGGAAGTCCATGTCACCTCGCTTCTGGTCGCCGCCGGCTGGTGGTCTCGGTGACGGCCAATGTTCAGGACCGCGAGGCCCTGCAGTTCCTGGAGCCCGCGTGTTGGCGTATTACTGGACGAACGCTACGTCAACAGCCTTGTGAACAGTCAGGGGCCGTCTCCATTGACAGCTTCCGCTGTGTATACCAATCCCGAAGTCTGCAAACGAATCGGTCCCACAGCGTTTCAGCCAGGGCAGCTCCGAACTCGCAGCGGGCAGCGAGTCCCCGTAAGCATACTGTATTCCCCTGTGGACTCTGCCGGCATCAGCGATGTGGTATGGAATCGGTACCATAATCGTCGGAACATAATCGGTAGCTTACGTGATGGCCCATCTGGTCGATCAGCGTGGCAAATGTCAACCCGTCCGGCCTTTCCACTTCCCGCTCTCCGCTCCCCGCTCTCCGCTCCCCGCTTCCCTCTCTCCGCTCCCCGCTCTCCGCACCCCGCTCTCCTCTCTCCGCTTCCCGCTCCCTCCTCCCCGCTCTCTGCTCCCCGCTCCACATTCTCCACTCCCCGCTCTCCACCCCCCGCTCCCCGCTCTCCGCTCCCCGCTTCCCGCTCTCCACTCTCCGCTCCCCGCTCTCCGCTCCCCGCTTCCCGCTCCCCCCTCCCTGCTCCCCCCTCCCCGCTCCCGGCTCTCTGCTCTCCGCTCACCGCTCTCCGCTCCCCTCTCCCCGCTCCCCCCTCCCCACTCTCCGCTCTCCACTCCCCGCTCTCCGCTCTCCGCTCCCCCCTCCCGCTCCCCACTCCCCACTCTCCGCTCCCCACTCCCCGCTCTCCGCTCCTGGCTCTCCGCTGCCGGCTCAATGCTCTCCGCTCTCTCTGCTCCCCGTTCCCTGCACCCCGCTCTCCGCTTTCCGCTCTCCCCTCCCTGCTCCCCCCTCCCCGCTCTCCGCTCCCGGCTCTCTGCTCTCCGCTCCCCGCTCCTGCTCTCTCTCCACTCTCCGCTCTCTCTGTGCTCTCTGCTCTCCGCTCCCCGCTCTCCACTCTCTGCTCCCCCCTCCCCGCTCTCCGCTCCCTGCTCCCCACAGGGTCTCCTTCCCTTACCTGCTTCCAGGTGGGGGTTTATGTTCTGTGGGGATCTCTGCCCCCTGGTCCCCTGGGTAGCTCATTCTCGTGTGTGTCGGAGGGGAAGTGGATGTTATACAGCTCTGTCCCTATAGGGGGTTTGTACAGTGTCAGGGTTCCCATCTCCACCACCCTTTCAGACAGTGAGTTCCAGATTCCCACCGCCCTCTGGGTGAAAAGGGCTTTCCTCGCATCCTCAACCTCCTGCCCATTACGTTCAATCTATGCCCCCAGGATGTGGAGATAACGGCGTTGGACTGGGGTTACAACACCAGGCTAAAGTCCAACAGGTTTGTTTCAAACACGAGCTTTTGGAGCACTGCTCCTTCCTCAGGTGAATGGAGAGGTATGTTCCAGAAACATTTGTATAGACAAAGTCAAAATATATTTTATAGACTTTGTCTGTATAAATGTTTCTGGAACAGACCTCTCCATTCACCCGAGGAAGGAGCAGTGCTCCGAAAGCTAGTGTTTGAAACAAACCTGTTGGACTTTAGCCTGGTATTGTAAGACTTCCTACTATGTCCCCAGGTTATTGACCTCTCCTCTGAGGGGAAAAGTACCTTCCTCGCCACCCTGTCTATGCCCCTCATCATTTTGTACACCTCGATCATGTTCCCCCTCAACCTAACCAGCCTCTCCTCACAGCTGAAACTCTCCAGCCCAGGCCACATCCTGGCGAATCTCCTCCGCACCCTCTCCAGGGCGATCACATCCTTCCAATGGTCCGGTGACCAGAACTGCAAACAGTACTCCAGCTGTGGCCTAACCAGCATTTTATACAACTCCAGCATAGACTCCCATAAACTCAGTGCCTCAGCTAATAAAGGCAAGTATACCGTATTCTTCTTCATCACCTTATCTACCCGTTGTGCTGTCTTCAGGGATCTGTGGACATGCACCACAAGGTCTCTGATCCTCTGTACTTCTGAGGGTCCAACTATTCATTGTATATTCCCTTACCTTGTTAGCCCTCCCAAAATGCATTGCCTGACAATGGTGAAATTCCATTTGTCACTCTTCTGTCTAATCTAACCAGCCCGTCTATATTGTCCTGTAATCAAAGGCTTTGCTTCTCACTATTTACCACACCGCCAATTTTTCTGTCATTTGCAAACTTACTGATCGTACTTCCTAGATTCACGTCCAGGTCGCTAACGTAGACGATAAGCAGCAAGGCACCCAGCAGCAATCCCTGAGGAACACTACTGGACACTGGCTTCCAGTCACAAAAACAGCTTCAACCATCACCCTCTGCCTCCTGCCACTAAGATCCAATTTGCTAAATTGTCCTGGATCCCATGGGCTCTTACCTTCTGCTTCCCATGTGGGATCTTGTCAAAAGCCCATGTAGATTACATCGACCACACCACCCTAATCTACATACCTAGTCACCACCTCAAAACATTCAATCAGGTTGGTAAGGCATGATTTCCCTTTAACAAAGCCATGCTGACTATCCTTGATTAATCCGAGCCTCCCCAAGTGGAGATTAACTCTGTCTCTCGGAGATTTTTCCAATAGTTTCCCTACCACTGAAGTTAGACTCACTGGCCTGTAATTTCCTACCACGCTTCTTGAATAGCGACACCACATTAGCTGTCCCCCCAGTCCTCTGGCACCTCTCCTGTGGCCAGAGAAGAATTGGAAATTATTGTCAGACCCTCTGTAATCTACTGCCGTAAATCCCACAGCAGTCTGAGTGGGATACATCTCATCTGGGCCTGGGGATTTAGCCATTTTCTTTTAGCCCACTTAACCCGTTAATACCTCTTCCTTCTCAGTGTTAATTTGTTCAAGTACATCACAGTTCCCCCCCTCCCTGACTAAATTCTGTAGCGGGTGCAGGGATGGGTGGTGTTTCACCATGTGGAGGCCTCGGTATCATCAATGATATATTCGGGAGTTTTGCGCCGTCTCGGTTTGCACGCGTCCTGCCATCATATCCGTGTGCCATATTGAAAAGGCGCCTGACATCACTGACTCAGCATTGAAGGAGGATGGTTAACCTCCGGGAATACTCTGAGGCTGAAAGATGGATTTTCACAAAGTCACTGAAGCTGGAAGATGATCGATGCTCCCCGCCACTCACTGCTGTGGTATTCCAGGGTCACTGGCGGCCTCTCCAGCCCCAACTCCAAACGCAGCCCCAGTCCTTCTGCAGGGAGGTCCTGATTTCGGCACACCATGCTGGTCCAGACGTGTTCCGCACCGACGTGTTTTTCCATTGGTGTCGCGCAGAATTACGTGGGGGAGTGGGGGGGGGGGGGGGGGCAAGATTCCGGTTGGACCTTCGTTTGCATCCCCTCAGCAAGATGTAAATTGATTTCCCGCCGGCCTCCAGTGAGATTCCTCATTCTCCAGGGTAGGCTCCATCGGGCCGCCCCGCTGTAAATTGGCGCCTGTGTGATCCCAACCTTTGGGTCTCTCGCGAATTCTCTCTCTCTCCCCCCCCCCCCCCCCCCCCCCACCACCACCATCGATCCTGCTGGCAGGAGTATGGGCAAATTCTGCCCAATGTGCATGATTCAGAGGAAATAACCCTCGGGTCGCTTTTGGGCATGTTTGGCGGGATGTTTCTCGGCAGCCATAGATTTCATAGAATTTACAGTACAGAAGGAGGCCATTCGGCCCATCGAGTCTGCACTGGCTCTTGGAAAGAGCACCCTACCCAAGGTCAACACCTCAACCCTATCCCCATAACCCACTAACCCCACTCAACACTAAGGGCAATTTTGGACACTAAGGGCAATTTATCATGGCCAATCCACCTAACCTGCACATCTTTGGACTGTGGGAGGAAACCGGAGCAGCCGGAGGAAACCCACGCAGACACGGGGAGAACGTGCAGACTCCGCACAGACAGTGACCCAAGCCGGAATCGATCCTGGGACCCCGGCGCTGTGAAGCATTTGTGCTATCCACAATGCTACCGTGCTGCCATGTGGGTGAGATCGCGGCCCGTATTCAACGGCACTTAGTCCCAAAAATGAGCCTCCGCGAGATTCTCAATGATATTGGCTCTCTCGCCGTCTGATTCACGCGCCATGTGCCTCAGCTGTTCACCGCTAACAAGGGGGAGCTGCATTTAAACACTCCCCCGCCATTCACTCGCAGTCAACAAGCGAGGTTGGCAGCACGCAGGCCTGCTCCTCGCTTTGGCAATGCGGACCTCACAAGGCTTCTCGATGCGGTGGTTGAGAGGCGCCCCACTCTGCTTCCCCCAGGTGGTCGGAGGACCAACAGCAGAGTGAGCAATGGCGCCTGGGTGGCAACGGCTGTCAGTGTGGGCAGCCTGACCAGGAGGACCACCGTCCAGTGTAAGGAGAAGACCCTCACCCACCCACCCCTCAATTGACGGGCTGACAACTCGCACACTCCCCACATTTGATCTTCAACCTTGTCCCTTAGAACCCCCCCCCCCCCCCCCCACCGGCATCCAGCCGCACAACCCCTTCCTGCCCAGGTGCGATGCCTACACATGCCACCCGCTATAGAACCCCCCTGACCCATCAAGCGTGCGGCTCAAAATGCCTTCCCTTTATCTCCCAAGAAGACAGCCCATTATTGGAGGGAGAGGGTGAAAATAGGGTGGCGGGGGGGGGGGTCCCAGAGATACACGTTCTCACCCCGAGTGAGGAACGGGTCCTGCCAGTTACAGGGTGGCCGAGGAGTGAGCAGTTCCAACAGCGAGGTCGACCTGCACCACAGAGGTGATGATCCACTGCCCCGTCACCCAGAGATCTGTCTCAAGTGAGTTGTTCATGTCAGACAAAATGATCCTTCTCCATCTCCATCTGATGGGGCCAGGCTATGCAGAGTCATTCCCCCGCCTGCCTCCCAAGAGACCACCTCGGAGGAGAGCTTCAAGGATAACACCCATGGTGCATCACAGCTCTCAGCCACACCTTCCACCAGCGCAGTGGTGGACCATCACCTCGGTGACATTAGTGGACAGGTTTCAGGGGCACAATCTGGTGAGGACCACGCAGCTGCTGATGCCCCTCAGGGGGAGGCAGGAACATCCAAGAGAGACAGCAGCCAGAGGTCCGCAGGATCCCGCTACATAGCTGACACAGCTGTCGATTTTCTGAACAAGATTCTCCCTGAGCTGCTGCAGATGATAGACCAGAACTGTCAGATTCCGGAGTGGGTATCGGCGACATTCCAACAACTGCAAGGCCGATTGGAAGAGTCCCAAAGGCTTCAGGCACAGATGTTGCCGACAATACGTGGCGCTGAGGCCAATTTTGCTAGGGTGGAGTGGAAAACCTGGAACATTTTTTAATATAAATTTAGAGTAACCAATTATTCTTTTCCAATTAAGGGGCAATTTAGCCTGGCCAATCCACCTACCCTGCACATCTTTTGGGTTGTGGGGGTGAAGCCCATGTAGCACGGGGAGAATGTGCAAACTCCACGCGGACAGCGACCCGGGCCCAGGATCGAACCTGGGACCTCGGCGCCGTGAGGCAGCAGTGCTAACCACTGTGCCACTGTGCTGCCCTGCAAACCTGGAACATGACGTCCATGCCTTGAGTGGTGGTGTTTGAGGCATGGTTCAGTCTGTGACAACCAAAGTTGAGGGACTTGACGCCATGTCCCAGTCACCGAGGGACGTGTCCTAGACGCAGATGGACATTACCGAGGCTCTGCGGATCATGGCCCAGTCACCGAGGGACGTGTCCCAGACGCAGATGGACATTGCCGAGGCTCTGCGGATCATGGTCCAGTCACCGAGGGACGCGTCCCAGACGCAGATGGACATTGCCGAGGCTCTGCGGATCATGGCCCAGTCACCGAGGGACGTGTCCCAGACGCAGATGGACATTGCCGAGGCTCTGCGGATCATGGTCCAGTCACCGAGGGACGCGTCCCAGACGCAGATGGACGTTGCCGAGGCTCTGCGGATCATGGCCCAGTCACCGAGGGACGTGTCCCAGACGCAGATGGACATTGCCGAGGCTCTGCGGATCATGGCCCAGTCACCGAGGGACGTGTCCCAGACGCAGATGGACATTGCCGAGGCTCTGCGGATCATGGCCCAGTCACCGAGGGACGTGTCCCAGACGCAGATGGACATTGCCGAGGCTCTGCGGATCATGGCCCGGTCACTGAGGGACGTGTCCCAGACGCAGATGGACATTGCCGAGGCTCTGCGGGTCATGGCCCAGTCACCGAGGGACGTGTCCCAGACGCAGATGGACATTGCCGAGGCTCTGCGGGTCATGGCCCAGTCACCGAGGGACGTGTCCCAGACGCAGATGGACGTTGCTGAGGCTCTGCGGATCATGGCCCAGTCACCGAGGGACGTGTCCCAGACGCAGATGGACGTTGCCGAGGCTCTGCGGGTCATGGCCCAGTCACCGAGGGACGTGTCCCAGACGCAGATGGACATTGCCGAGGCTCTGCGGATCATGGCCCGGTCACTGAGGAGCATCGCTGAGGATGTCAACACCACGGTGCGGACAATGGGGAACCGCCAGGACTGGCAAAGCCAGATGCCTCAGATACTTCCGGAGCTCACACCAGCTGCCCCTCCATCCGATGGAGTCCCCCAGGAACCTGAGGGCACCCTCAGAGAGGAGGGTGCGCTGGACCCCCACTCTGATGTGGGGGAAGGGTTGAAAGGGAAAATGGCGGGGGAGGGGGGGGGGGGGGGGGCGGGGACAGAATGGGGGGGGGGGTGTTGAGCGGACAGATACAGGCGGAAACCTTGATTTTGCCCTCTCCCGCTATTCGCCTGCACGCCCGGATCCGCATTGGCCGCAAGCTATCGCCCAATATCTCCTGCGGGCTCGGTGTCAGATTTTGTTCACAGTGCTGCTGTAGATGCTGCATTACATTCAGGACCCTCTTTAAGTAGAACGTGTTGACGTTTCTTGAACATTTTATTTTCTGAGCATCAATGAGAATAATTGACGGATACCTGGGGAGTCACGGCCTGTACGTTACCATGTTACATTTCGCCCTGCAGGGTTTTGCCTGACCTGTGTCTGAAAGCGGTGAGGCAGCAGATTGGGGAGCTGCTTGGAGCCCATCCTGAAGACGACAAATTTGTTTTCTTAAAATGTGTCGGAAGGAGTTTAGCTGTGGTGAGTCACTCGTTGCCATGACTGCACAGTGGCAAAGTGGTAAGAACTAACTGTGATGCGCGGGTGATGTGACGGCCGTGTTGTTGGACTGGTAATCCAGAAAAAGTGGGTGGGTTTCAAATCCAAACTCAGTTCAAAACAAGTGAACTTGCCAATTAGAAGTTGGTGGTTAGTGGCTTTCCGGAACTCCCGGATAGTTTTAACAACCCCTAACTGGTCCTTTAGGGACGCAACCCGCTGTCCTTACCCCGTCCAATCGCTGAACGGGATTCCCCGGCTGCACCCGTCCATATGACCCCAGCCCCATTCTGAACATGGTTGGGAATGAGGGGCTTGGGAAGACTTTAATTGAACCTCTGTCGCCGTTGGATACAGGAAGGCCCACCAACAATGTCCCAGGATGGCCAATAAATGACGGCCTTGCTGTTGCTGTCCACGCCCTGTGAATGCTTACCTTTGTGAGTTTACGCACATGTCTACTGTCCAACGGAATGGGCTATTAACATCTTCAGGAGATGAGAGAAGCCTGTGTTTACAAAGCGGCTCGCCCCGTCACTCAGAAATGTCATGACAGTGCGGTCTCAGAGACAGTTGTTAAGGAGGAGAGTTTGTTAAAAAAGCCCCTTGGCTGCGATGTGGGTGGTTTCAACGCTTGCACACAACTCACTTCCTCCTATCCTCATCACTCCCTCAGTAAAGATCATTCAGTTGCTCCTGTTGATCCCTGGTGTCTAAGACAGTTCAATCCTTTATTTCCACCACTCCCCCCCCCCCCCCCCCCATCTCTTTTGTTCTTGAAGATTAACATTGAGTCCGTTAACACCACCTTTTCGAGCGCCACATTCCAGCTCACAACAGCACATTTTGTATTTTACAATAAAGAATCCCCTCAACTTAATTTTTGCCACCCCAGCATCACCCTTCATTCAGATGAGGCGCACAAAGTCTGCCCGACCCTGCGGTTCGCGCACGTGTTGACGTCCCGGCGTTCCGGCCAATGGTGATACCCAAACCATTGCCGGTCACCGCGGTCCTTCTGGGATCTTGCTGTGTGAAATGACTGCCATCAGAATTGCCATCGCAGAATAACACATTGCAAAGTGAAAGAGCTTTGTGAGATTAAAATAGCAAGTTGTAGCGCCGGAAATCTTTCGTGTGGACGTTAAGGTTAGTCCGTCCTCTCTGTAGCTTAAAGCAACGCCGTTTTCCTCCACACTCAACATATTGCTCAAAACAATAGGTTGTATATAACTGTAACTCCTGACGATTCCAAGACTTTAAGAAGTGAGTTGTGGCATTGTGTAATTTTGTACAATCAATACTTTCTATCAGTTAAGAGTTGCAATGTGAACTCCAGTACGTGTCGGGGCATGTATCTGATTAGAAGGGTTTTGTCCCTAGCGGTTTGCTAGGTTTCACTGCCATACTATAGTTATTTTTACAGTGTGTAAATTGGCCAAGTTGCTCCATTCAGCCTGGCCTGCTTGCGGGGCCAGAGTGTGAGTCACTTGCTGACTAAGTGTTTGTGCTGTCACAGCAATCTGACATTTTCTGAAGCTGTGGTCTCAAAGAACAATACAGTAGAGAAACAGGCCCTTCCGCCCTCCAAGCTTGTCCGGTCATGATACCAACCTTCAGCACTTCCTTGTGCCGTATCCCTCTATACCCATCCTATCCATGTGTTTGTCAAGATGCCTTTTGAACGCCGTTAATGTATCTGCTTCCACAGCCTCCCTTGGCAACGTGTTCCAGGCACTCACCACCCTCTGTGTAAAAAACCTGCCTCGCACATCTCCTCTAAACTTTGCCCCACCGACCTTAAACATATGCCCCCTCGTTACTGACCCCTCCACCCTGGGAAAGACTACCTGCCCATCCACTCTATCCATGCCCCTCATAATCTTGTAGACCTCTATCAGGTCACCCCTCAACCTCCGTCATTCTAATGAGTCTATTGAGCCTCTCCGCATAGCTAACAACATCCAGACCAGGCAACATCCTGGTAAACCTCCTCTGTACCCTCTGCAGAGCCTCCACATCCTTCTGGTAGTGTGGCGACCAGAATTGTGCGCAATATTCCAAGTGCAGCCTTACCAAGGTTCTATACAACTGCAGCATGACATGCCAGTTTTTATACTCGATGTCCCATCCAATGAAGGCAAGCATTCCGTCTGCTTTCTTGACTACCTTGTCCACATGTGTTGCCACTTTCAAAGATCTGTGGACCTGCACGCCCAGATCTCTCTGGCATTCGATATTCCTAAGAGTTTTGCGGTATATTTCCCCTCTATCAAAGTGCATTACCTCACATTTGTCTGGATTAAACTCTATTTGCCATTTCTCTGTCCAAGTCTCCAACCTATCTATGTCCTGCTGTATGCTCTGACAATCCTCAACACTATCTGCCACTCTACCAACCTTGGTATCATCCGCAAACTTACTAATCAGACCAGCTACATTTTCCTCCAAATCTTTTATGTATGCTACAAACAACAGAGGCCCCAGCACAGATCCCTGTGGAACGCCACTAGTCACAATCTTCCATTCAGATAAACATCCTTCTACTGCTCCCCTTTACCTTCTGTGACCAAGCCAGTTCTGTATCCGTCTTACCACCTCACCTTTGATCCCGGGTGACTTCACCCTTTGTACCAGTCTACCACGAGGCACCTTGTCAAAGGCTTTACTGAAGTCCATGTAAACAAAATCCATCGCCCTCCCCTCATCAATCATCTTTGTCACCTCCTCAAAAAACTCGATCAAGTTAGTGAGGCACGACCTCCCCTTCACAAAACCATGCTGTCTATCGCTAATGAGTCCATTTATTTCCAAATGGGTATAAATCCTGTCCCTGAGAATTCTCTCCAATAATTTACCTACTACCGATATGAGGCTCACCGGCCTATTGTTTCCTGAATTATCCGTGCTACCTTTCTTAAACAGCGGTACCGCATTAGCCATCCTCCAGTCCTCTGGGATCTCACCTGTAGCCAATGAGGATGGAAGATGTCAGTCAAGGCCCCAGAAATTTCGTCCCTTGCTTCCCTCAGTATTCTGGGGTAAATCCCATCCGACCCAGGAGACATATCTACCTTAATATCTTTTAAAAGACCCAATACATTCTCCTGTTTGATGTCAACATGATCCAGACTGTCCACACACCCTACCCAAAAATCATCTTCCACAAAGTC
Organism: Scyliorhinus canicula; assembly: GCF_902713615.1. NCBI lineage: Eukaryota > Metazoa > Chordata > Chondrichthyes > Carcharhiniformes > Scyliorhinidae > Scyliorhinus > Scyliorhinus canicula. The sequence goes on along the minus strand of NC_052149.1, from coordinate 7,573,456 downwards.
CTTCCCTTTGGTGAACACTGATGCAAAGTATTCATTTAGTACCTCGTCCATTTCCTCTGGCTCAACACATAGATTCCCCCCACTGTCCTTAAATGGTCCAATCCTTTCCCTGGCCACCCTCTTGCTTTTTACATATGAATAAAAATCTTTGGGATCCACCTTAATCCTACTTGCCCAAGATTTTTCATGACCCCTCCTAGCCCTTTGAATTTCCCGTTGAAGTACCTTCCTACTTTTTTAATGCGCCTCAAGGGTTTTGACTGTCCCCACCCTTGTAGATCTCTAAAAGCCTCCTTTTTCTTTTTGGCGAGATTCACAATATCCCGCGTTATCCAAGGCTCCATAAACTTCCCATACTTATCCTTTCTCTCAGGAACGTGTCTTTCCCGAATCATAATCAACACCCCCACGTCTGATGGTGAAAAATCCCAATCCAAATTCTTCAATTCCTGTCTAATGTTACCGTAATTTGCCCTTCCCCAGTTTAGCAACTTAACGCGAGGGTTACTCCCATCCCTGTCCAAACGTTCCCTAAAACCTTTGGAATTGTGGTCACTCCTCCCAAGAGGACAGCTTAGCCCCGCCTTTGCAAGGGGCAACTAGGGATGGGCAACTGTCGCGGGACTGAGAACGGGAAGGTCAGAGTGAGAGTGAAGCGGAGAATTGAAACGACAGACCACAGGAAGCTCTGAGGTCAGTGCTCATGTGGACGCAGGTTACCCGGACTGCGTATGGTCATTCCCAGTGTGGAGCGCCTCATGTTGTGAGCAGCGAGCAGAGTATATCGTAAGCTGCAAGTAAATAGTTGTTTCGCTGGCAGAGTGTTCAGTCAAATGGAGGAGGCCGATGCTGGGTGGGCACTAGGGCCCCTGGTGAAGGAAGAAGCAGACAGCCCACAGGGTGCCCTGCGCGGGGCAGAGGGACTGAGCTCCCCTTGGGTAAAGGAGATGATTCCGACCGAGAAACTGGAAACTCTGAAGGCAGATTAATCTGATTCTCCTGGTTGACCTGACTCCTTTATAAAGGCTACAAGTTTGAGGATCTGGTCCCTACCCATGTTCCATGCCACGTGCTAGCGAGACGAGGAACAGGGAGAGAGAGCAGTTGAACTCGTGGCTACAGGGATGGTGCAGGAGGGAGGGTTTCAGATACCTGGATAATTGGGGCTCATTCTGGGGTAGGTGGGACCTCTACAAATGGGATGGTCTACATCTGGACCAGAGGGGTACCAATATCCTGGGGGGGGTATTTGCTAATGCTCTTCGGGAGGGTTTAAACTAATTCAGCAGGGGGTTGGGAACCTGACTTGTAGCTCCAGTATACAGGAGGTTGAGAGTAGTGAGGTCATGGGTAAGGTTTCAAGGTTGCAGGAGTGTACCAGCAGGAAGGAAGGTGGTTTAAAGTGCGTCTACTTCAATGCCAGGAGCATCCGGAATAAGGTGGGTGAACTTGTGGCATGGGTTGGTACCTGGGACTTTGATGTTGTGGCCATTTCGGAGACATGGCTAGAGCAGGGAGAGGAATGGTTGTTGCAGGTGCCGGGGTTTAGATATTTCAGTAAGCTCAGGGAAGGTGGTAAAAGAGGGGGAGGGGTGGCATTGTTAGTCAAGGACAGTAGTACGGTGGCAGAAAGGACGTTTGATGAGGAGTCATCTACTGAGGTAATATGGGCTGAGGTTAGAAACAGGAAAGGAGCGGTCACCCTGTTAGGGGTTTTCTATAGGCCTCCAAAAAGTTCCAGAGATGTAGAGGAAAGGATTGAAAAGATGATTCTGGATAGGAGCGAAAGTAACAGGGTAGTTGTTATGGGGGATTTTAACTTTCCAAATATTGACTGGAAACGCTATAGTTCGAGTACTTTAGATGGGTCCATTTTTGTCCAATGTGTGCAGGAGGGTTTCCTGATGCAGTATGTAGATAGGCCAACGAGAGGCGGGGCCATATTGGATTTGATACTGGATAATGAACCACGACAGGTGCTAGATTTGGAGGTATGTGAACACTTTGGTGATAGTGCCCACAATTCAGTGACCACAATTCAGTTACGTTTACTTTAGCGATGGAAAGGGATAGGTATTTACCGCAGGGCAAGAGTTATAGCTGGGGGAAAGGCAATTATGATGCGATGAGGTAAGACTTAGGATGCATAGGATGGGGAGGGAAACTGCAGGGGATGGGCACAATGGAAATGTGGAGCTTGTTCAAGGAACAGCTACTGCTTGTCCTTGATAAGTATGTACCTGTAAGGCAGGGAGAAAGTGGTCGAGCGAGGGAACCGTGGTTTACTAAAGTAGTTGAATCACTTGACAAGAGGAAGAAGGAGGCCTTTGTAAAGATGAGACGTGAAGGTTAAGCTAGGGCGCTCGAGAGTTACACGTTAGCTAGGAAGGCCCTAAAGTGAGAGCTGAGAAGAGCCAGGAGGGGACATGAGAAGTCTTTGGCAGGTAGGATCAAGGATAGCCCTAAAGCTTTTTATAGGTACGTCAGGAATAAAAGAATGACTAGGGTAAGAGTAGGGCCAGTCAAGGACAGTAGGGGTAAGTTGTGCATGGAGTCCAAGGAGATAGGAGAGGTGCTAAATGAATATTTTTCATCAGTATTTACACAGGAAAAAGACAACGTTGTAGAGGAGAATACTGAGATACAGGCTACTAGACTAGAAGGACTTGAGGTTCATAAGGAGAAGGTGTTAGCAATTCTGGAAAGTGTGAAAATAGATAAGTCCCCTGGGCAGGATGGGATTTATCCTAGGATTCTCTTGGAAGCTAGGGAGGAGATTGCTGAGCCTTTGGCTTTGATCTTTAAGTCATCATTGGTCTACAGGAATAGTGCCAGAGGACTGGAGGATAGCAAATGTTGTCCGCTTGTTCAAGAAGGGGAGTAGAGATAACCCTGGTAACTATAGACCAGTGAGCTTTACTTCTGCTGTGGGCAAAGTCTTGGAAAGGTTTATAAGAGATAGGATGTATAATCATCTGGAAAGGAATAATTTGGTTTGTGATAGTCAACACGGTTTTGTGAAGGGTAGGTCATGCCTCACAAACCTTATTGAGTTCTTTGAGAAGGTGACCAAATAGGTGGACGAGGGTAAAGCAATTGATGTGGTGTATATGGATTTCAGTAAAGTGTTTGATAAGGTTCCCCATGGTAGGCTATTGCAGAATTGCAGGGATTCAGGGTGATTTAGCAGTTTGGATCAAAAATTGGCCAGCTGGAAGAAGACAAAGGGTGGTGGTTGATGGAAAATGTTCAGCCTGGAGTTCAGTTACTAGTGGTGTACCACAAGGATCTGTTTTGGGGCCACTGCTGTTTGTCGTTTTTATAAATGACCTGGAGGAGGACGTAGAAGGATGGGTGAGTAAATTTGCAGATGCCACTAAATTCGGTGGAGTTGTGGACAGTGCGGAAGGATGTTGCAAGTTACAGAGGGACATAGATAAACTGCAGAGCTGGGCTGAGAAGTGGCAAATGGAGTTTGATACAGAAAAGTGTGAGGTGATTCATTTTGGAAGGAATAACAGGAATACAGAGTACTGGGCTAATGGTAAGATTCTTGGTAGTGTGGATGAGCAGAGAGATCTCGGTGTCCATGTACATAGATCCCTGAAAGTTGCCACCCAGGTTGATAGGGTTGTGAAGAAGGCCTATGGTGTGTTTGCTTTTATTGGTAGAGGGATTGAGTTTCGGAGCCGTGAGGTCATGTTGCAGTTGTACAAAACTCTGTTGTGGCCGCATTTGGAGTATTGTGTGTAGTTCTGGTCGCCTCATTAAAGGAAGGATGTGGAAGCTTTGGAACGGGTGCAGAGGAGATTTACCAGGATGTTGCCTGGTATGGAGGGAAGATCTTATGAGGAAAGGCTCAGGGACTTGAGGCTGTTTTCGTTAGAGAGAAGAAGGTTAAGAGGTGACTTATTTGCGGCATACAAGATGATCAGAGGATTAGATAGGGTGGACAGTGAGAGCCTTTTTCCTCAGATGGTGATGTCTAGCACGAAGGGACATAGCTTTAAATTGAGGGGAGATAGATATAGGACAGATGTCAGAGGTAGGTTCTTTACTCAGAGAGTAGTAAGGGCGTGGAATGCCCTGCCTGCAACAGTAGTGGACTCGCCAACATTAAGGGCATTTAAATGGTCATTGGATAAACATATGGGTGATAAGGATTTGATTGGATTGGATTTGTTTATTGTCACGTGTACCGAGGTACAGTGAAAAGTATTTTTCTGCAAGCAGCTCAACAGATCATTCAGTACATGGAAGAAAAGGGAATTAAACAAAATTCAAGAAAATACATGAGAATACATAATAGGGCAACATAAGATATACAATGTAACTACATAAGCATTGGCATCGGATGAAGCATACAGGGTGTAGTGTTAATGAGGTCAGTCAATAAGAGGGTCATTTAGGAGTCTGATAACAGCGGGGAAGAAGCTGTTTTTGAGTCTGTTCGTGCGTTTTCTCAGACTTCTGAATCTCCTGCCCGATGGAAGAAGTTGGAAAATTGAGTAAGCCGGGTGGGAGGGATCCTTGATTATGCTGCCCGCTTTCCCCAGGCAGTGGGAGATGTAGATGGAGTCCATGGATGGGAGGCAGGTTTGTGTGATGGACTGGGCAGTGTTCACGACTCTCTGAAGTTCCTTGCGGTCCTGGGCCGAGCAGTTGCCATACCCAGGCTGTGATGCAGCCCGATAGGATGCTCTTTATAGTGCATCTGTAAAAGTTGGTAAGGGTTAATGTGGACATGCCAAATTTCCTTAGTTTCCTGAGGAAGTATAGGCGCTGTTGTGCTTTCTTGGTGATAGCGCCGACGTGAGTGGACCAGGACAGATTTTTGGTGATGTGCACCCCTAGGAATTTGAAACTGCTAACCATCTCCACCTCGGCCCTGTTGATGCTGACAGGGGTGTGTCCAGTACTTTGCTTCCTGAAGTCGATGACCAGCTCTTTAGTTTTGCTGGCATTGAGGGAGAGATTATTGTCGTTACACCACTCTACTAGGTTCTCTATCTCCCTCCTGTATTCGGAATAGTGTAGATTGGCTTTAGAGTGGTTTCACAGGTCGGCGCAACATCGAGGGCCGAAAGGCCTGTACTGCGCTGTAATGTTCTATGTGCGGCTCAGGGTGAGGAACGTTCATGGATTCGAACGAATGAGAAGTTTCAGTCCCTGGTTTAACCTGGCGCTCTTTACAGCTGCAGTTCTCAGAGAAGCCACTGGATGGCAGCAACATTCCAGGTTTGATCATGGATGTTGCCAGCACCAGTTTACTGTGTGGAGGGGACGCCCATTGAACAGTCACGTGGGCCTCGAGGGAACCACCTCCTCAACTCTCTGAGAACCCCTTTACTCAAGCGGGTAGGGCAATAAATGCTGGCCAGGCCAGTGATGCCCACGCCTTGAATGAATAACAAAAAAACCCTTTCTACTGTTACCTGTTTAACTATTATTGCATGCTTAATGTCTCTGTGACGGTTTTACCCCGATTATTCTGAGCTGTAACAAATGAGCAAGGAGTTTTATAAATTCTTTGATGGGGTGTGGGCATCGCTGGCTGGGTCAGCACATCTTACCCATCCTTCATTGACCCGAGTGTCTAGCTGGGCCATTTCACAAGGGCAATTAAAAGTCAACCACATTGCTGTGGGTCTGGAGTCACATGTAGGTCAGACCGGGTAAGGACGGCAGATTTCCTTCAGCCACAGAAAATGATATGTTCATGATCAGAGGAAGCTTTGCAGGAGATTTATCAAAAGGATTTAAGCTGCTTGCTGTGGTGGGGAGATTTGAATCTATCCCCTCCAAGCATTAGACTGGGCCTCATGATGTTACCTCGCCAGTAACAGACGGTCATTGTTGTACCTCGAGCATTGTGGGAAGGTGTCTTTGCTTCAAGTTGGCAGATCTGCTGCAGTTATAAATGTTTTGCAACACACAGTTGCCGCTGTCGGTTTAATAACTTTTACATTGATTGTCCTGGGCACCTTCTTACGACCCTGAGGCATAGGAGCAGCATGAGGCCACTTGGCCCATCGAGTCTGCTCCGCCATTCACTTGCTGTGCTGTTCACTCTTGGCGCCTGTGCCATGCAGAGTGGAATCATTGCCACCCGCGCTGTCTAATGCCCGAGAATGTGTACATGCCTTGAACACTTTTGAATTACCCGGCAGGTGGGGGAGCCGACAGTTCCCCGTTGATTTACCAGGGTAACGCGTCAACCAATTCAGAGGTGACTTGCCAACCAATCAACACCCGTTTCCCCTGTAGCATAAATTGCTGTGACGGTTTGAAATCTGGTATCCTTGTTTGTCCTGATTGGTTCAAGATAAAAAACTTCGGCAACATCTCTCCCTTTTCTGTAAACTGTTCTCCTCCAATTCTGCCTTTTGCATTTACCAGAGATTTTCATCCCTGCACCATTGGCTTTTTAACTCTGAAACGTCCTCGATAAATCTCCCTCTAATCCTTTACAATCTGCCTTTCTGACCAAGCTTTTCATCACCTTCCTGGTATTTCCTTTCGTGGTTCGGTATCCACATTAATCAAGTGGCCTCTGACTCTTCTAAACTCCAGCAGGTACAAACATAATCTCTCCAACCTGAGAAGACATCCTGTCCATTCCTGGTCTTTTTGTTTATGGGATGTCGCTGGTTGGAGCAGCATTTATTGCCCATCCCAAGGGCATTTAAGAGTCAATGTGAGTCTGCAGTTACATTTAGGCCAGGCGAGGATGGCAGATTTCCTTCCCTAAAGGGGACTAGTGAACCAGATGGGTTTTCATGCCAATCGTTTCACGGTCATCGTTAGTCCTTTAATTCCAGATTTGCATTGAACTCAAATTTCACCATCTGCCCTGGTGGGTTTTGAACCGGGATCCCAGAGCGTTACCCTGGATTACTAGTCCAGTGACAATACCACTATGCCACTGGCTCCCCTGTCCAGTAGGCCTTCTCTGTGCTGCTTCTAATGCATTTACATGTATAGCGCCTCAATTTTATAATGAATTCTGAACCTTGTTTTCAGGTCAGGCCAAAGCAAGAATTGGAGATCAAAGTGAAATCATTTGCCCCTCCCTATGTAAGTAGATCTGTTGTCAGTTGTGGAATTATGATTTTACAGTACCCTTTGCTTGAACATTTTTCTGGATCTAATTGGAACCCACTATCATTTCTTAGGCTCCTCAGCCTGAACTCTACCTGTTACCTGGAGCTTGCAGGAGGCCTGCGCATCGTATGTTTACACCCGAACGTCAACAAACTGCTGAGGAGGATTTTGGAACGTCCGCCTCACATCCAAGGCTAATAACCAGAGACCTGGATGAGAATGAGCCTTCAGGAGAATTGAAATCTCCCGGTTCTTCCTACCAAGCACATGTTGCAAAGAGTCCTGAGATACGGAACGGCTACATGTCATGTGACCGGCTCCAGAATACAAACTGTGAGGAGAACGCCAAGCCAAAGGATTGTAAATCGGACGATTTTCCACACAACCTCCACCGTAACAGGAGCCCAGACATAACCAACGCCTGCAGCCCTCTTCGTCAGAGGACGCCAAATCCAGGAGGAACCACTGACTCCAGGCAATTTGAAGCCAATGCTTTATCGCAAGAAGCCCAGAGGACAAGGAGTCCAGGTTTCAGCAATAGCTGGGAGCAGGAGACGCCCAGTAAATCCCTTCGGAACGCAAGGCAGTCCAATCAAAAAATAGCCAGAAATCAACAGCAAGAGCATCCCGTGTGTCAGAGGAAGAAAGGTTCTTGAATTGGAGATTAATAGAAATCTTAGGCACAGGTGGAGTCCATTTGGCACATCAGGCCGGAGACAGTATTCCTTTTTGCAAATGAATCTGAACACTCGATTTTGCTGTTTTAAATCTATCATTTATTCAGTGGGATTTCTTTAAATATTTAGCTTTGTAAGAATATGGGGAAAATAGGGGCAGCACGGTAGCACGGTGGTTAGCACTGTTGCTTCACAGCGTCAGAGCCCCGGGTCCGATTCCCGGCTTGGGTCACTATCTGTGCGGAGTCTGCACATCCTCCCCGTGTGTGCGTGGGTTTCCTCCGGGTGCTCCGGTTTCCTCCCACAGTCCAAAGATGTGCAGATTAGGTGGATTGGCCATGATAAATTGCCCTTAGTGTCCTAAATTGCCCTTAGTGTTGGGTGGGGTTACTGGGTTATGGGGATAGGGTGGAGGTGGGGGGGGGGGGGGGGGGTTGGGTAGGGTGCTCTTTCCAAGAACCGGTGCAGACTCGATGGGTCGAATGGCCTCCTTCTGCACTGTAAATTCTATCTATGAAATAAATACAAAGGTTTTATATGAACGTCCAGTATTGTTATAGGATGACACATGACCTGAATGATTCAGTTTCTCCGGCCACTTTTGGCAAATTTCAACAACACATTATATTTCCAGCCTCATAGAGTCGCGCAGAATGAGGCCATTCAGTGCATCGAGTCTGTGCCGACCCTCCGAAACAGCACCCCACCGAAGCCCACTCCCCCGCTCTATCCCCGTAGCCCCACCTTAACCTGCACATCTTTGGACTGGCCACCACCTTCAAGGTGCAAGTCAGGAGTGTGATGGAAAACACTCCACTTGCCTGAATGAGTACTGGCATTTTCTTACCAATCTACCAATTGAAAATGAATGAAATGAGAATCGCTTATTGTCACGAGTAGGCTTCAAATGAAGTTACTGTGAAAAGCCCCTAGTCGCCACATTCCGGCACCTGTTCGGGGAGGCTGGTACGGGAATTGAACCCATGCGGCTGGCCTTGATCTGCTTTGTTTTTTACAAGCCAGCTATTTAGCCCACTGTGCTATACCAGCACCAATAATGCTGTTTTTACCATCTGAAATCCTTTTATTGTTCTGAACAGAGTGCTAGATTCATAGTTAAGCACCAGTAAATTTGGTGATAGTTTTCCAAGTCACCACCCTGTCCATACATGCTAGTACTGCTCTAACGAACGTATACCATTCTTTCACAGGCACAAAAGTCTCACAAAACTAAATACTGTTCCTCATGGGAGTTATCATTCACTATTGCTATCTCTCAGATTCTTGATTTTTCTGACTGTGGTACTAAAATAAGACACAGATCCTCACAAAGACAGGTCTGAGGCTAGGGATCCTGTGGTGAATAACACACCTCCGGTCTCCCAAATCCTGTCCAGCATCTGGTCAGCAGTGTGATGGAATACTGTCCACTTGCCTGGATGAGTGAAGCTCCAACAACACTCAAGAAGCTCAACACCATCCAGGACAAAGCAGCCCCGCTTGATTGCTCCTCCTTCCACAAACATTCAAGCCCTCCACCACCGACGTACAATGGCAGCCGTGTGCACCATCTACAAGATGCACTGCAGGAACTCACCAAGGTTCCTTTGGCAGCACCTTCCAAACTCATGCCCACTACCATCTGGAAGGACAAGAACAGCAGATACCTGGGAACCCCACCACCTGGAGGTTCCCCTCCAAGTCACTCATCACCCTGACTTGGAAATATATCACCGTTCCTTCACTGTTGCTGGGTCAAAATCCTGGAATTTCCTCTCTAACAACACTGTTGGTTTTCCCACACCTCCGGAACTGCAGCGGTTTGAGAAGGCGGCTGACCACCACCTTCTGAAGGGCAACTAGGGGTGGGCAATAAATGCTGGCCTAACCAGCGATGCCCACATCCCGTAAATGAGTAAAAAAGTGTTGAGAATGGTGTTGAACATTGTGCGGTCATCAGCAAACATCCCCACTTTTGACCTTACAATGGAAAGAAGGTCATTGATGAAGAAACTGAAGGTGTTCTGGCCTGGGACAGTCTGTATCTCCCACCCTACTTTAGTTTCCTTCGGGGCCCCATTGGAGTTGAATTTGATCCCAGAGACTTCAGCAGCCTCTCAGTACTGAGAATAGGAAGATAGGTCAGATTAAGTTGTGGCGAAAGGGATGGTGTAGGAGGGAGGCGTCATGGCATCACCACCGGCGCATGCGCGGTGGAGGGGGTCTCTTCCGCCTCCGCCATGGTGGAGGCCGTGGCGGCAGCGGAAGAAAAAGAGTGCCCCCGCGGCACAGGCCCGCCCGCCGACGGTGGGCCCCGATCGCGGGCCAGGCCACCGTGAGGGCACCCCCCCGGGTCCGATCGCCCCACGCCCCCCCCTCCAGGACCCCGGGGGCCCGCTCGCGCCACCAATCCCGCTGGCACAGAGGTGGTTTAAACCACATCGGCGGGATTGGCTTGTCAGCGGCGGGACTTCGGTCCATCGCGGGCCGGAGAATCACCGCGGGGGGGCACGCTGATCAGCGGGGCACGATTCCTGCTCTCGCCGATTCCCGGGTGGCGGAGAATTCCGGCCACGGCGGGGGCGGGATTTACGCCGGCCCCGGGCGATTCCCCGACCCTGCGGGGGGTTGGATAATTCTGCCCCATGGGCCTGACAAGGCACATGGGTGGATCGTAAGCCTATATTGCATCTATTTTAATGCAAGGAGCCTGTATGTAAGGCAGATGAACTTAGAGGGTTGATCAGCACGTGGGAATGTTGCAATCACAGAGACATGGTTGAAAGAAGGGCAGGATTGGCAACTCACAATGGGAGGGGATGTAAGAGGTGGGGGGCATTATTGACAAAAGAGGCCATCACTGCAGTAATGATGGATGATATCTGAGAAGGCTCTTCAAATATGGCCATATTGGTGGAGCTTAGAAATAAAAAAGGGTGATCACTTTGCAGGGATTATACTCCAGGCCTCCAAACAATCAGAGGGAGACAGAGGAGCAGATATGTCGGCAAATCCCAGAGATGTGAGAGGAATAGGCTGATAGTAGTCGTGGACTTCCAACTTCGCCAATGTTTACTGGAGTCACACGAGTGTGAAAGGGTTTGACGAGGTGGAATTTTTAAAGTGCATCTCGCAGACCTTTTGTGCCAGTGGAGTGGGGGATTGGGCCTAGGTATGGTGGTCGTTTGGAGGGTTGGTGCCGAATCGATGGGCCAAAAGGCCTCCTTCTGCACTGTAGGGATTCTGTGAATTCTATGAATGAATAATTCTGTAAGTTTCAAAGTCATTATGGAAAGGGATGAGGATAGTCCAGAAATTAAACATCCGAATTGGGGGAAGCCTGATTTTAATGTCATTAGACAGGACCTGACCAACGTAGACCGTGAGCAGCCATTTGCAGGTAAATGTATCTTTGGAAAGTGGGAGCCTTTTAAAAGGGAAACTGTGAATAGTCAAGGCCAACGTGTTCCTCTGAGAGTGAAGGGCAAGGGTGGCAAATTCAGAGAACCCCGGCTGTCGAGGGATATCGAGGGTTTGATAAAGGAAACAAATGAAGCATATGGTGAGTATAGATCACGAGGAGTATTGAGGGTGCAGGAGGGTGCTTAAAAATTAGGAGGGCAAAGAGGGGCCACAAAATATCATTGGCCAGCAGGATGAAGGAAAACCCCAAGGCATTTTCATAGAATTTACAGTGCAGAAGGAGGCCATTCGGCCCATCGAGTCTGCACCGGCTCTTGGAAGGAGCACCCTACCCAAGGTCAACACCTCTACCCTATCCCTATAACCCAGTAACCCCACCCAACACTAAGGGCAATTTTGGACACTAAGGGCAATTTAGCACGGCCATTCCACCTAACCTGCACACCTTTGGACTGTGGGAGGAAACCGGAGTACCCGGAGGAAACCCACGCACACACGGGGAGGATGTGCAGACTCCGCACAGACAGTGACCCAAGCTGGAATCGAACCTGGGACCCTGGAGCTGTGAAGCAATTGTGCTAGCCACAATGCTATTTTATCAGTATATTAAGAGCAAGAGGATGACCAGGGAAAGAGTGGGGCCCCAGTAGAGACCAAAGGGGCCACCCCTTGAGCCAGAGGATGTGGGTGAGGTCTTAAATTCATGTTTTTCACCTGTATTCACAAAGGTGAAAGACAATGGTAGCTGGAGATTTTCAGTTGGGACGGTGAAGCCCTAGAGCATGCTAAGATTAATAAGGATTAAGTATTAGTTGATTTAATGGGCAGAAAGGCGGATAAATCCCCAGGGCCTGATGAGATGTATCCCTGGCTGCTATGCGAGAGGAGATTGCTGCGGCCCTGATGGAGATATGGTGAAGTGTCAGCTGACTGTGGTATCTTTGTTCAAGAAGTGCGGCAGGGACAAGCCAGGTTACTGCAGGCTAGTTAATCTAGTGCCAGTGGTAGGGGAATTATTCCAAAACATTCTGAAGGACAAGATTAATTAACACTTGGAAAGGCAGGGATTGTGAAGTGTTGGCTAGTGTAGACTTGAGAGATGAACAGACACTTCCAACACTGAGGAAGGTTCAACTCAATTTTATTAACTAACTTCTAACTAACTAACACACGATGACTGCGGGTCTAAATGATGCTAACTTAAACTAGAGACCTAAGCCTTGTCCGAACGTTGATTCTCTCAGCGCGTGGTGTGAGTCTGTGCTGGGCTGGATGAGTTCTTGTTACACTGAGAGGCAGCACCCAGAATGAGCGGGAACTGTGGTGCCCTCTGCCTTTATAGTGTGTGTATCCTAACTGGTGATTGGCTGCGGTGTTTGTACATGTTGATTGGTCCCTGTGTGTGTTCATCAGTGTGTGTCTGCACCATGATACACTGGTGTATATTATGTCAGATTGATCAGGGCTAGTCAGCACGGATTGTTGGTGGGAGATCCTGTCGAGCTAATTTAACTGAGTTTTATTGAAAAGGTAACCAAATATATGGATGAGGGTGGCTCAATAAAGGTGGTTTACATGGACTGCTTTAAGGCTTTTGACAAGATCCCACATGGAAGCTGGTCCAAAAGGTTAGAGCCCATGGGATCTAAGGGCAGGTTGGCAAATTGGATCCCAAATTGGCTTGTTAATAGGAGGCAAAGTGTGATGGTGGAGAGTTGCTATTGTGATTGAAAGCCTGCGACCAGCGGTGTACCACAGGGATCGGTGCTAGCACCCTCGTTGTTTGTCATGTACATTAACGACTTGGATGTGAACGTCGATGGTATAATTAGTTTGCAGATGACACTTAAATTGGTGTTGTTGATAGTGAGGATAGTCTGATACTGATCAGCTGGTAAATTGGGCAGCACAATGGCAGGTGGAATTTAATCCTGATAAGTGTGAGGTGATGCATTTTGGGAGGTTTAATAAAGGTAGGATATTAACAAAAAGAACAAAGAACAAAGAAAAGTAAAACACAGGCCCTCCAAGCCTGTGCCGACCATGCTGCCCGTCTAAACTAAAATCTACACTTTCTGGGTCGGTATCCCTCTATTCCCATCCTATTCATGTATTTGTCAAGATGCCCCTTAAACGTCACTATCGTCCCTGCTTCCACCATCTCCTCCGGCAGCGAGTTCCAGGCACCCACTACCCTCTGTGTAAAAAACTTGCCTCGTACATCCCCTCTAAACCTTGCCCCTCGCACCTTAAACCTATGCCCCCTAGAAATTGACCCCTCTACCCTGGGGAAAAGCCTCTGACTATCCACTCTGTCTATGCCCCTCATAATTTTGTAGACACATGAACGGTAATTTTATACACAATGAACGGTAGGTCCTTAGGGAATATTGAGGAACTAAGGGACCTTGGTGTACAGAACCATGGATCTCTGACAGTGGCACAGTTAGATAGGCTGGTGAAGGAGGCAAACAAAATGCTTGCCTTCATTAGCCAGGGCTAGATAGGAGAATGGAGGTCTTGGTACAACTTTATAAAACATTGGTGAGGCCACAGCTGGAGTACCCCTGTGCCGTTCTGGTCACCACACCATTGGAAGGACGCGATCGCACTGGAGGGGGAGCAGGGGAGATTCATCAGGATGTTGCCCGGGATGGAAAGTTTCAGCGATGAGGAGAGACTGGATAGGCTGGGTTTGTTTTCCCAGGGGCCGAGGAGGCTGAGGGGGAATCTGATAGAGGGTTACAAAATTATGAGAGGCGTGGATCGTGTAGATCGTAAGAAACGTTTCCTCATGGCAGAGGTGTCTGAGACAAGAGGGCATAGGTTTAAGGTTAGGAATAAGGGGTTGAGAGGGAAGCTGAGGAAACATTTTTGCACCGAGAAGATGTGGAAATCCGGAATGTGCTGCCTGAGGGGGTGTTGGAGGGAGGCACTCTCACAACATTGAAGAGGAATCTGGATGAGCACGTAAATCGCCACGGTACAGGTGGCATGTTTGCATGTTCTCCTGTGCCTGCGTGGGTTTCCTCCGGGTGCTCCGGTTTCCTTACACAGTTCAAAGATGTGCAGGTTCGGTGGATTGGCCATGCTAAAATTGTTCTTTAGTGTCCAAAGATGTGCAGGTTAGATGGGGTTGTGGGGATAGGGTGGGGGTGGTGGGCCTAGGTGGGGTGCACTTTCAGAGGGTCGGTGCAGACTTGACCTCCTTCTGCACTGTAGGGATTCATAGTAGGCTATGGACCAAGTTCTGGGAAATGAGATGAGTCTAGATTGGTATGCGATGGCTGCCATAGACATGGAGGGCCGAAGGGCCTGTTTCTGTGCTGTATAACTAACTCTATGACTCCACTGCAGTGAATCGTGAGTGAATCATGGATCAAGTGTTGAGGATAGGCTTGGAGACCAATCCAACCAATTGGGCTGTTTAGCACACTGGGCTAAATCGCTGGCTTTGAAAGCAGCCCAAGGCAGGCCAGCAGCACGGTTCAATTCCCGTACCAGCTTCCCCGAACAGGCGCCGGAATGTGGCGACTAGGGGCTTTTCACAGTAACTTCATTTGAAGCCTACTTGTGCCAATAAAGGATTTTCATTTCAATTGCAACCAACCCAACTCTCATTAATACCAACAATTTGAAAAGGAGGAGCTGAGGGAATGCATATATGCACTTATCGAATTCTGTTGTTATAAGTGAACATTCTTTTGCAGAAACTGCTGCCATGGGAGTTGCGCAGATGGACATGACTTCAGTTGCAAAGGAAAACAGAATTCTGAGCAATAGTACAAGGGATTCAGGAATACCAGAATCACTGGATGAGAGAGATTTGGAATATTATGAAAACCAGAGAAAGAAGAGGTGAGACTGTCTGACGAGAAACTCACCATTGATTGATTTCCCTTTGCCACGGATCAATTTCTGTCTCTCCTTCATTGATTTGTTTCCATAATTGTTTCGATGCTCCCAGTACAAAATTGTGTTAATGATTCAAGAACTGTTCCAATTCTGCTTTGCAGTCAGCAAGTAAATCAGGCTCCAGAGTCTATCAGTGCCGGGCAAGGAACAAATCAGGTATTGAATGTGCTTCCAGTAATAAAAGCAAAATACTGCAGATGCTGAAAATCTGAAATAAAATCAGAATGTGCGACAAAATCTCAACCGTTCCGGCAGCATCTGTGGCGAGCGAATCAAATTTAAAGTTTTGAGTCCGTGGGTGGGATTCTCCGACCCCCCGCCAGGTTGGAGAGTCACCGGGGGTGGGGGTGGCGTGAATCCTGCCCCCGCCGACTGCCAAATTCTCCAGCGCCGGGGATTTGGCGGGGGGGCGGGAATTGCGCCGGTCGGCTGCCGCTGGCAACGGCCCCCCCCCGGCGATTCTCCGGCCCGCGATGGGCCGAGTGGCCGCCCGTATTTTGCCGGTCCAGCCGGCGTAAATTAGAGTAAGTCCTTACCCGCGGGACCTGGTGGCGCGGGCGGCCTCTGGGGTCCTGGGTGGAGCGCAGGGGGATCTGGTCTCGGGAGGTGCCCCCACCGTGGACTGGCCCGCGATCGGGGCCCACTGATCCGCCGGCCGGCCTGTGCCGTGGGGGCACTCTATTGTTCCGCGTCGCCCGCTGTGGTCCTCCGCGATGGCCGACGCGGAGATGAACCCCCCTGTGCATGCGCGGGGATGACGCCAGCACACGCTGGGGCTCCCGCGCATACGCCAACTCGCGCTGGCCGGTGGAGGCCCTTCGGCCCCGGCTGCCGTGTCGCCAAGCCCCTTCCCCGCTGGCCGGCGTGGCGCAAACCACTCCGGGCCGGCCTAGCCCCTGAAGGTGCGGAGCATTCTGCACCTTTGGGGCGGCCTGACGCCGGATTGGTTCACGCCACTCCTCGGCGCCGGGACCCCCCCCCCCCCCGGGACCCCCCCCCCCCCCCCCCCCCCCCCCCCCCCCAAGCCCCGCTGGGTAGGGGAGAATCCCACCCCGTGTGACTCGTCTATAGAACTGTCCTCTTCTGATTGTTTCATTCCCTCATCATTTTATAGAATAAGAAGTCTTGCTACACCAGGTTGAAGTCCAACAGGTTTGTTTGGAATCACTAGCTTTCGGAGCACTGCTCCTTCCTCAGGTGAATCACTCACCTTGATGAAGGAGCCGTGCTCCGAAAGCTTTTTTAAAAATAAAAAAAAAAGAATCTTGCACTCACCATGTTTAATTTTCATCTGTTTCCTTTTGCTTTAGACGCAGAACGATGGATATTCACCTGTTGCAAATCAGTATTCCCTTCCTCCCCCACCACCTCTCCTAACTTTCAATCTAAAGTCCCAGCTCGAATCAGTTCCAACAGACAGTAAGTAGCTGGTGCAACTTCAAATTTACATTTCTGGCTCGACCGAGGGTGGTTGATCTTTTCATGAGGGAAAGAAATCAAGGCACACGGAGCATTTCTGGGAAAATGAAGTCGGGGGAGAGCTCAGCCAAGATCTGGCTGCCTGGCAGAACAGGTGTGAGGGGCTGAATGGCCTCCTCCTGCTCCTGAGTAGAAAGAGGAGAGAGAGGAAATGAGACCCAAGTGGGAAATCGGAACAGCTGGGAGAAGCAGTTCCTCCCGTCTCAGGGAAGTAGTGGGGAAAATCCGAGAGTCGGTTGGGAATGACCATCCGGATTCTTTCCCGCTCCTCCATCTCCCACATTGGTGAGCCCAGCCTCCAATCAGCTATCTTGCTGAGGAGATGGGGGAAGGGTGGAGGAAGAGGTAAAGCTGAAAAAAAAATATCGTCCAGAGCTGGTTTTGCATAGGCAGCGTGGGAGAGACGCTCCGTTACAACTGCTTAATGTACCCGTTGGGTAAATAAGGGGCCTTCAGCAAGCAGGGAGGCAGGCTCGTGTGGAGAAAATGGGGTCATTGGCCTTCAGCTGAGAGCCTTGCTGGGCCCAATCAGGTGGAGAGCGGAAAATCTCATGAGGCCCAAACTGCGTTTTACGTCGGCGGGAAGTGCCCCATGATTGTTCTCCCCCCTCCTCCATCAGGGAATCCTGACGTTCAGTGTCAGGAACAGCATAATAACCAATTTGAATTGCATCATCAGGCCCCGAACCCCTCCCTCACCATCCCTTACAGAATCCATTCATGTTGGCGTGATGTCACACCGACATGAATTCTGATTGGCCTCCCACTGCGTGCACCTGGCGGGCGGACTCTCAGAGCAGCTCAGGTGAGTGCATCGCTCAGGGTGAAACGGGTCGTGCCAGGCAACGTCCCCTGGCACTCTTGTGCAGGGTGATAATTGGCGGCCCGATATTTTAAAAAGTGATTTGCTGCCGGGGCGGGTGATGTCGTTGAACCCACCCCTTCACGTTTTCATAGAAATATCATAGAATTTACAGTGCAGAAGGAGGCCATTCGGCCCATCGAGTCTGCACCGGCTCTTGGAAAGAGCACCCTACCCAAGGTCAACACCTCCACCTTATCCCCATAACCCAGTAACCCCACCCAACACTAAGGGCAATTTTGGACACTAAGGGCAATTTATCATGGCCAATCCACCTAACCTGTGCATCTTTGGACTGTGGGAGGAAACCGGAGCACCCGGAGGAAACCCACGCAGACACGGGGAGGATGTGCAGACTCCGCACAGACAGTGACCCAAGCCGGAATTGAACCTGGGACTCTGGAGCTGTGAAGCGATTGTGCTATCCACAATGCTACCGTGCTGCCCACTTTTCTGCACTATGTTCCTGACAGTACGGCGGAGAAGGTCACTCTTGGTGCGGGGGGCTTCAACGCTACTTTACCCGCCTGCTGCCACACTGTGCTGAAATAAGGTGAAATTCCACATTTAGGCCAGACCAGGTAAGGATGGCTGATTTCCTTCCCTGAACAAGATGGGTTTTTAAATGACAATGAATGGTAGTTGCCGTGGCCACAATCTCTGGGATAAGCTTAATTTTCCAGATTTATTGATTGAATTGAGATATCACCAGTTGCCGTGGTGAGGTTTGACCCCATGTCCTGAGAGCATTAGCCTGGGCCTCTGGATTAGCACTGTTGCTTCACAGCTCCATGGACCTGTGTTCAATCCCGGCCTCGGGTGACTGTCTGTGTGGAGCTTGTACGTTCTCCCCATGTCTGCGTGGGTTTCCTCCGGGTGCTCCCGTTTCCTCCCACAGTCCAAAGATGTGCAGGTTAAGTGGATTGGCCATGCTAAATTGCCCCTTGGTGTCTAAAGGTTGGGTGGGGTTACGGGGATAGGGCAGGGGAGTGGGCCTAGGTAGAGTCCTCTTTCAGAGGATTGGTGCAGAATCGATGGGCCGAATTCCTCCTCCTGCACTGTAGGGATTCTATGATTCTACGATCATTAGTCTAATGGCATTACCTCTGCGCGGAACCATCTCGCCACAAGTTTAAGGGACACAGTGGGAAGGCAAATGGATGCGTTAATCTTTCACAAAATGACTAACCTGCTGGACTAATTGGACACTTCCCGTTTGGGGAGATTCCTAGGTTCGAATCTACCGCCAGGCCCGGCTGCACTCTGGGATGTACCTCGGAGGATTTCTACGAGTGATAGCTCGACATAGATCCAAGTGTGTTCCATGTTCTTACTTTCAAAGTGTGTAACGATATTCTGAGCGTCACGTCGCATTTTCTATTTGCAGAGGAGCAGCTCACTGCAGAAATAAATGCGACAAAACAAGAGAGAAAATGCCTTGAAAAGACCAGGGAAGAACTCGTGAAGAAAGCAAAAGGATTGCTATCACAGAACCGACTAAGGCGAAACCAAGGTGAGGTGGCTATAGAAGGAAATAATGATGCATTTACTAACTCTCTAAACAGCTTACACAATACCCCGGGTGGGATTCTCCAACCCCCCTCCGGGGGGGGGGGGGGGGGGGGCGGAGTGAATCCCGCCCCTGCCGGCTGCCGAATGCTCTAGCACTGGAGATTCAGCGAGGGCGGGAATCACGCCGCCGCTCGCTGCGGCCCACACCCCCCCCCCCGGGCGATTCTCCGGCCCACCATGGGCCAAAGTCCCGCTGTTTCTTTGCCAGTCCCGCCAGCGTAAATTAGACTAGGTGCCTTACTGGCGGGACTTGGCGGCACGGGCGGGCTCCGGGGCCCTGGGGGGGGCGGGGGGGGCGGGGCGATCTGGCGATCTGGGGGTGCCCCCACGGTGGCCTGGCCCCCGATCGGGAACCCACCGATCCGTGGGCTGGCCTGTGCCGTGGGGGCACTCTTTTCCTACGCGCCGGCCGTGTCAGCCTCCGCGATGGCCAACGCGTAGGTGACCCCCCGCGCATACACGGGATGATGTCAGCAGCCGCTGACGCTCCCGCGCATGCGCGGACCCGTGCCGGTTGGTGGATTCCCTTCGGCACCGGCTGGCGGGGCGTAAAGTACTCTGGCGCCGGCCTAGCCCCTGAAGGTGCGGAGGATTCTGCACCTTTGGGGCGGGCCGACGCCGGAGGGTTCACGCCACTCCGTCCCGTTGGGACCCCCCCGCCCCGCCAGGTACGGGAGAATCCCACCCCCTGCTCTTTTTGGGAGTTAACCTGGGAATTTTAATATTTACCTGAGTGGGCAGAGGGAGGGTCCACGTTTTAACTTTCGATCTGGAAGGCAGAACCTCCGACAGTGCAGCACTCCCTCAACACCCCGCTGGAGCGTCAGTCCAGATTCAGTGCTCTATCTGCCCAGGCCCTTTGCTTTCCGAGGGTGAGGGTGCTGAGGAGCAAACCACTTTGGGTGTCTGCTTTCTCTTTCACATCAATGAGATGCTTAATTCACCAATGGTGTCGTTACTATCCTGTGGAATGATGGGATTCTTTCCGATTCTCCGACCGCTGAACAATGTGTGAGTGAAACTATCCGTTATGAGGAGGATCTATCCTCTTCGGCTGAACAGAAATTTTGGTGGTTGGAGGTTGTATATAACGACTTTCCCTTTGACTCACCAATCGCCACTTAAGATACTCAGTATGACATAGTGTAGGAGTGGCATAGTGACAGTATTCCAGAGGGCCAGGCATAGTGGTTAGCACTGCTGTCTCACAGCGCCAGGTTCAATTCCAGCTTCGGGTGACTGTGTGGAGTCTGCAAGTTCTCCCCGTGTCTGTGCGGGTTTCCTCCGGGTGCTCCGGTTTCCTCCCACAGTCCAAAGATGTGCAGGTTGGGTGGATTGGCCATGTTGAATTTCTCCTTAGTGTCCAAAGATGTGCAGGTTAGATGGGATTAGGGGGATAGGTCAGGGGAGTGGGTTTCTGTGGGTGCTCTTTCGGAGGGTCGGTGCAGACCTGATGGGCCAAATGGCCTCCTTCAGCACAGTAGGAATTCTATTGGATTCTCTTGAATGCCCTGGAGACATGTGCCAGAAATATTTGAACATGCTTCATGCTATGTACAGACCCCGAGTCAAAAGGTTATGGGTTGAACTTGAAAGATAAGGATCAGGCAGGGGCAATGATTTCAGCCATTCAGACACAATGTCCAGTCTGTCGAAGTTGATTTTGCTGCAACTTTGCCAGAATGCTTGTGGCTCTGGTTTCAAGATGGACACGAGCATTTGTTCACCAGTCCTGCCATTGAACCTGGAGAATGGGGCGGAGCCATCGAACGGCCAACGTTCGAAGGCAGGATAAAGAAAACGGTTCATAGACGCTCTGAATCTCTCCTTCCGACAATGCAACAGTGATATCACTATCTGGGAGGAGCTTGCTGCCAATCATTCAGAATGTTGACAGCTTGTCCATCCAGTTATGTCACACTTTGATGTCCTCATGATGAGGCAGAGCAGTGACTGAGGAGGAAAGGGAGGGAGGTAATCCTGCTTTCTGGATTCCACTATCTGGTGAGTCATCATCCTCCACGTTCCCAACGATCTTTGTTAACATTCTTTCATGGGTTGGGGGCTTCGCTGGCTAGGCCGGCATTTATTGTCCATCCCAAATTGCCCCTTGAGAAGGTGGTGGTGAGCTGCCTTATTGAACCGCTGGAAGCCATGTGGTGTAGGTACACCCACAGTGCTGTTAGGGAGGGGGTTCCAGGACTTTGACCCAGTGACCGTGAAGGAGAGGCGATATATTTCCAAGTCAGGATTTGTGGATCCAGATCGGTCTGTAGGTTCACATGAAGACCCATGACAGAAACTTGACGCCCTGACTGAGCAGATGCCATTCTTTAAAAAAAAATTTTTTTTTTTAAATGTTTTTATTCCCCATTTTCACATTTTCCTTCAAAATTTGCACCCCACCAACAGACAGTAAACGGTAACAAATACAAAATCAATCCCCTTAACAATAACAACGATCCCATCCTCCCACCACCCCAAACAACGTCAATATACGCATCCAATAAAACAAACCCTCCCACGGTGGAAACAAAAAACAAGGGAGAAAAAGAAAAAGGAATACGGGACCGCCCATGGTCACCATAGAGTCTGCTCCCCCCCTCCCCCCCACACTCAATGCCATCCAACCTCTGAAAGAGTACCGAACATGATACCCAAGAGTTGTAAACCACCCCCCCTCCAACTCCTCCCCTCCACTGCCTCTTGTAAAACTCCTGCTCCCAACCTCGGTTCCTTCCCCCCAACTTTCCACCCTGGCTAGACCACTCGGACCCTGTTCTGCCAGGCTCCGATGGCCGCAGCCCCTCCCCCCACCTCACTCCCATTCACTGGCCGCCTTAACCCGGCCAGCGTGGAGGCCCCCGCCCGGGACCCTTTCCCCCTTGCCCGGCCCTAGGAAAGCCCAGAAATCCCCGTTTAGCACACAAACCTTGCATATCCACCTAGACCCCAAAGAGTCCTCATTTTGAGTGAAAGTCCCATCACTTCCCTTGTCCAAATATATACAACATTGGCTCCTTTAGCCCATACACCCGCACGCAGTGAAACAAAAAAGAAGAAAATACAGTCATGAGGTTACATCGGCACATGGCCATTTCTCAATTTCCCAGTTCTACCACAGTCCTTCTGCCTTTGCAAACTCCTCCGCTGATTCCGCCGTTCCAAAATAAAAGTCCTTGCAAGTCACCCTCAGCTTCGCTGGATATACAATGCCGCACTGCAGCTTGCTAATGTCCAGTGCCCTCTTCACCCGGTTGAAGGCAGCCCACCTCCTCGCCAGCTCCACTGTAAAGTCCTGGTATACACGTATACCAGCTCCAGCCCACTGCACCACCCGCTTCTGCTTGGCCCAGCACAGGACCTTCTCCTTCACACTGTACCTACGGAAGCACAGAGTCACTACCCTTGGCGGCTCACTCGCCTTTGGTACAGGCCTCCACGACCGATGAGCCCGATCCAGTTCATATCGGGAGGGATCCTCCCCCTCCCCCAATAGTTTCGCCAGCATCGCGGCAAAATACTCAGTCGGCCTCGGCCCTTCAACTCCTTCGGGCAGCCCCACAATCCTCAAATTCTGTCACCTGGACCTGTTTTCCAGGTCTTCCATTTTGCCTCGCAGATCCTTGTTAATCTCTTATCATCTTCCGCATCTCCTTCCCCATCGAGGTAAGTTGATCACCGTGCTGCAACGTCTCCTCCACTTCCTTCAGCGCCTCACCTTGCTCCCGCACCTCCGCCACTGCGCTCGCCACTGCCGTCGTCACCGGGGAAATCGCCTCCCCCACCAGCACACTCAAAGCCTCCCTCATCTCCTTCCTCATTGTCTCCATGAATTTTGTAAACTGCCTTTCGAATTCCGCAGCCATCACCTTAGTCATTTCTTGAGCCGTAAGCAATGCGGCCTCCCCTGGTGCTCCAGCCTCCATTTTCCTTGGTGACCCCGTGGTGACCTTTCCACTCCCCAACGGACCTTCAGCTGTTTAATTTAAGGCCGTTTTTTTTGCTTACCCTCGACATTTTCCTTCACTGTGCCTTCACTGTGCCTCCTCTGTGCCTTCTCCCTGCTTTTGCCGCCTCCGTGGCCCCTGGGACTCAAAGCCCCGAAAATGCCGTTTCCGAATGGGAGCCCTCCAATGTGCGGCTGCCTCCTGCCCGCCGTCACCGGAAGTCCCCAGCAGATGCCATTCTTGGGAAGGCCACTGATGAAAGGTTCAAATCCCACTGCAAACAATTGAGTAGAAAATCTCGGGAAAAACCCCCCAACTATTATCCATCGATCAAACCACAAACACAAATCACCCGACCATCAGCACATTTCTGTTTTTCAAGTATTCTGTGTGCAAATTGGCTACTGAGGTTTCTAATTACGACGGCAACAAGCATTTTGAAACTGTCTTCATTGGCTGCCTTCTGTCCTTTCTGTATTATCCTTCTGTCCGACAGTTCGTGACAAGTGGAAAAAGAAATACTTTGAATCGAAGAAGGTGACCATTCCATTGGAAGAAACATCCAGCAAGTTACGACAAGAGCTGGAGACATATTATCTGAAACTGCTACATCAGCTCGAGGCACGGGACACAAGGAAACAGGACCAGAAATCGACGAGTAATTCAAAAGTAAATGCTGTTCAATCAATTTTCGATCAGTTTATTCTATCAGTGCTGGGGCTCGACTTTTTAACGATTTATTCAAATGACTTGTGATAAATGGCATGCTTGGTAAGTTTGCTGATGACACAGCGACGGGTAGGATCTTAAGATGTGAAGAGGACACAAAGGGATACAGATAGATCAAGAGGATGGGCAAAGACCTGGCAAACAGAGTACAAAATGGCAAATTGTCCAATCTGCCGGGAAAGATTAACAATAAAGAAAGCATAGTATCCAAATTCAGCATTTTTGCAGAATTCTGAGATGCAGAGGGATATGGGTCCCAGTGCATGCATTGCCAAAGTATGCAAGTACAGCAAGTAATTAGGAAAGCAAATAGAATGTTATCATCTATTGCGAGGGGAATTGATTAGACATGTAGGGAGGCTATGATTCAGTTATGCAGGGTATTGGTGAGACTGGGGCAGAGTTGAGCGTGTTTAGCCAGGTGAGGTGATCATTTGGTGTTTGGGGTTAGTCAGGGGATGGAATTGAGTGGTCAAGGGTGTGTGGAGGTCCAGTATGAACATACGAAAATATGAATTAGGAGCAGAAGTAGGCCATTCAGCCCTTCGAGTCTGCTCCGCCCATTTAATAACATAGTAGTTAATCCATTTGTATTTTGAGCTCTACATTCCCATCCGCTGAACAAGAGGCTATCTACCTCCGCCTTAGAATTATCCATTGTCCCGCCCCCACCACCTCCTGAAGCAGAGAGTTCCAAGTCACACAACCCTCTGAGAAAATGAAATTCTCCTCATTTCTGTCCTTTCATAGGAACTTCATTGCAGTGTTAATGTAAGCCTACTTGTGACCAGGGTTATTATTATTATTAAAAAGGGCAACTTCTAATTTTAAAACAGTGCCCTCTAGTTTTGGACTCACTCGCATCCTTTTCACGTCCACCTCGTCCATTCTGCTCAGGATCTTATGTTCTTCAATCAAGTTACCCCCTCGCTCTCTGAAACTCCAGTGGGAACAAGCCCAGTGTATCCAACCTTTCCTCATAAGACAACCTGCATATTCCAGGTATCAATCTAGCAATCTGACAGCACGGTAGCACAAGGGGATAGCACTGTGGTTTCATAGCGCCAGGGTCCCAGGTTCGATTCCCATTCTGGGTCACTGTCTTTGCAAAGTCTGCACGTTCTCTCCGTGTCTGCGTGGGTTTCCTCCGGGTGCTCCGGTTTCCTCCCACAGTCCAAAGATGTGCAGGTGAGGTGGATTGGCCATGATCAATTGCCCTCAGTGGCCAAAAAGGTTAGGAAGGGTTATTAGGTTATGGGGATAGGGTGGAAGTGAGGGCTTAAGTGGATCGGTGCAGACTCGATGGGCCAAATGGCCTCCTTCTGCACTGTATGTTCTATGTTCTAAACCTCCTCTAAACTGCCTCCAACACATTTCCTTAATTAGGTGACCAAATCTGCGCACAGTATTCGTGTTGTGGATTCACCAATGCCTTGTACAACTGAAGCACAGCGTTCCATTAACCTTCTTAATTATTGAGGATAAAAGCAAATTACTGTGGATGCTGGAATCTGAAACAGAAAATACAGGATAATCTCAGCGGGTCTGACAGCATCTATGGAGTGAGAAGGGAGCTAACGTTTCGAGTCTGGGTGATTGACAAAGAGTCATCCGGACCTGCTGAGATTGTCCAGTATTTCCTGTTCTGGTTTCGATTGATTGATTGATTTATTGTCACATGTACCGAAGTACAGTGAAAAGCAGTTTTATGCGGCTGAGGGAACGTACACAGTATGTACACAGTAGACAAAAAGAATACTCGACAAAGTACATTGACAAATAGTGATTGGTTACAGTGAGGAACAAGGGACCAAACAAATAAAGCAAATACATGAGCAAGAGCAGCATAGAGCGATGTGAATAGTGTTCTTACAGGGAACAGATCAGCCCGAAGGGGGAGTCGTTGAGGAGTCTTGTAGCTGTGGGGAAGAAGCTGTTTCTATGTCTGGATGTGTGGGTCTTCAGACTTCTATACCTTCTGCCTGATGGAAGGGTCTGGAAGAAGGCAAAGCCTGGGTGGGAGGGGTCTCTGATAATGCTGTCTGCCTTCCTGAGGCAGCGGGAGGTGTAGACAGAATCAATGTGGGGGTAGCAAGCTTGTGTGATGCGTTGGGCTGAGTTCACCACACTCTGCAGTTTCTTGCGATCTTTGGCCGCGCAGTTGCCATACCGAGCTGTGAAGCAGCTGGATAGGATGCTCTCTATCACACATCTGTAGAAGTTTGAGAGAGTCAATGCAGACATGCTGAGTTTCTTTAGCTTCCTTAGAATGCAGAGACGTGTTGGGCTTTCTTGACTGCTGCATCAACGTGAGTGGACCAGGACAGACTGTTGGGGATGGTGACCCCCAGGAACATAAAGCTATCGACCATTTCCACTTCTACGTTCAGGTACTACACACCCTGAAGTCGATGATCAGTTCCTTAGTTTTACCGACATTTAGAGAGAGGTTGTTTTTGGTACACCATGCAACCAAGTGGTCTGTCTCCCTTCTGTAGTATGATTCGTCGTTGTTTGAGATATGACCCACCACAGTCCTATCATCCGCAAACCTATAGATTAAATTGGAGTTGAATCTTGCCACACAGTCGTGTGTGTATAGAGAGTACAATAGAGGACTGAGCACACATTGTAGTGGGGTCCCGGTGTTGAGGATTATTGTGGAGGAGGTGCTGTTGCCGATCCTGACAGATTGCGGTCTGTTGGTGAGGAAGTCGAGGATCCAACTGCACAGGGAGGGGTCAAATCCAAGATTGCCGAGTTTGGTTATTAATTACTTGTTGTATGTGCAGACCATGTGTTTGTGTCTCATGCAGTAGAACACCCAGATCTTTCTGCACCTCAGAATTCTGCAGCCGTTCTTCATTTCATTAATACTCTGCTTTTTTATTCTTCCTGCCAAAGTGGACAGCTTCACTTTTTCCCACATCTACTCCATCTGCCAAATCCTTCCCCACTCATTCAACCTATCCATATCCTTTTGCAAACTCCTTGTGTACTCTTCACAGCATGCTCTCTTAACTATATTTGTGTCTTGGCTGAGAGATTGGGGAGGTGGGTTTTGTAGTCGCCCACTCGCATAAGGTTTTAATCTACCTGACGTTTCCTGGGCACCAATTCAGATAAGCACATCAGAACTGTCTGAAGTCTCTAACTCGAACTGAGAGTCAAAGACCTTCAAAGAGGTTTCTGGGGAGCATGGGATTTGCCCCATTGGAAGTTCAAACTTCCTGGGAAATTCCCATGGAGATCAACACGACAGGGTAGCCATGGTATATGACATGCGTCTCCAGTTGTATGAACGGTCTCCGATGATCCGGAGACCGAAGGCTCGGGGCCAACTGTATCTGTGAAGCTGCTGGGAATCGTGGGGGAAGTGTGACGAACATCCGTACAAATTTCTACAGTAATGATGTTCTCTTCCAGAATGAGTTAATTATTCAGATTACAACACTCAAGCATGAAATTGATCAGCTGTACAGAAGTGTGGAAAACGCCAAAATGAAACTAATTACTGAGATAAAGGTACAGTAATCCCGTGACGTACATAAATGCCATGGAACTAACATAAAACTAGCACCGAGATCATTTTCATGAAACCTTGACAGGGTTTGAACTACTCAATACATTCTTGGGAAGGTTTGGTACATATTAAACCATAGAACCATAGAATTGTTACAATACAGAAAGAGACCGTTCAGCCCACCTTCTCTGCGTTAACCACAAAAGAGACAAGCCACTCATTTTAACCCAATTTTGCGGCACCTGGTCGGTAGCCGATATGTCTACATATCTACAGCTATCTCAACCTGTCAAACGATTAACATAAATCAGTGTGTCATGGGCCAGGGTTTAGAGAACCCCAAAGTGTATCATGGAGTTCACCTGACCCACAACTTTTAATAGATTGTGGTATGGGGAGCACACGGCCCATTCCACAGGTGTGGTACAGCAGAAATGGAAAAGTAATTTTTAAAGCAAAACAATGTTTATACTATGAACTCAAGTTAACCTTTTTGAAACATACAGTGAACATCTTAGCAACCATCAATTGAAATACAACCCCCAAAGAATACAACACTAAGTAATCCTTAATATCTTCCCAAACAACATCCAGAAGACGGAAGAAACACCTTTCAACAGAAGCACATCAGGTTAAAGTCACTACTGAAAACATAATTTTGAATACACCAAATGATCAAGAGATAGTCTTTTGATGGCAGAGAGATCAACAGTACGCCTGCTTGGTCTGGCTTCAGCTCCAACACTGAAAATGAAAGCAAAAACACACCCTGCAGCAAAAACGAAAGTAAAAAGCTGACAGACAGCCCAGCTCCACCCCCTCTCTGACATAAGTGCAGTAATAAACACCCAATTCTTAAAGGTACTCTCACTACAGATATTTATATACACACCAATTTCTAAACACCCATTTCTTAAAGGTCCTCTCACATGACCAGTGCATAATTCAATTGATTGAATCAACAAGTCAAACTTGTAATTTCCACGTACGTTAAATTCGAATCATAAAAGGCCATTTAACCCATTGTTCATATGCTGGCCATTTCAGAGAGCTATTTGATTAGCCCCATTCTGCTGCCCATTCCCCAGAGTCTGCAAATGTTTCCCCTCTAAACACCAATCCAATTTCCTTTTGAAATAGTATTTTATATTTTCTCTTCCATGTTTTGCAATGATAGAAAATGAATAATAATCTATGTCTTTCTGTACTTTTGCCCCTGTAATGTTTCCAATTATCCCGTACAAAATCCCCACAATTGTTAGGAAGCCAGACATCAGCCGGCCCGCCTGTGATGCTCCGCCCCCGATGGGCCGAGTTCCTGATGGCGTGGGCCACTTGTGGTCTCAGCAGTGGGGAACCTGGCGTGCCGGCTGCGGACAGTGCCCAGCGCTGCCACACTCGGCAAAGGTCCGTGCCGCTGGCTGGTAGGCATCTGCTAGAGCTGGAGGGAGTGGTGTGGGGTGGCCAGGAGGTGGACTGTGGGGTCAGGCTGGGCTGGTACGCGGTCCAGCATGGCCGGCGCCATGTTTTCCGGAGCGACTGGTGCAGGTGTCGGTGTGCGCGGTTTCTGCGTGTCAGCCCTGTGCATGCGCAGCTGGGACCTGGCAATTATCCATCCGTTTTTCGCTCGATCTGCGGGTTTTCCAGGTGGCACCGGTACTTACCATAATCGGTGAGGGGTTCGCGCCGATCTAACCGCGTGAAACACCAAAGGTCTCCTGATGGCTTTGTCACTTAGCCGCAGAAACGCAGAATCCAGACCATGGTATATTAAAATAAACTTTATTACTAATGCAGTGTTACCAACTTTAATATCATATGGACAATAGCTTATAATTACTAGTTAAACAATGCTTAACAATACAATAAACCAACTGCTCTTCATCTCCACTCGAACAAAACCCATCTCAGGTCAAAATCCACTTGTAAATATAGTTAGCAGACTGAGGAACGCCTACACGTTTTGCAATGCTAACGTACCTCTTTCAGCATTTTCTGTAGCCTGCGAAATGTCCAACACTCTAGTCAAGTTTATTTTTGTCTCTGCTAGTGATCTTTTTTGTATGTTGAGGTTATTCACGCCACTAACTAATCTATCTCTCAACATATCATTGGGTGTTGATCCAAATTCACATTGCTCAGCCAACTGCCTTAACTGTGCCATGAATGCTCGTCTCCCCTGGGTTTCCTATTGTCGAATTAAATTTGTGTAACTGCATAATCACTGCTAGTTTTGGGTTGCAGCGCCCCTTGGCTAACGCAATCAACAGCTTTTGTACTGGGGGCCTCTAGAGTTGTCAAACTTCGAACGAGATTGCAAGCCTGAGCTCTGAAGGCTGTTAGAAGGACGACTTTCTGTCGCAGCAGTGGTTTTTAAAAGGTGTTCGATGCGAGGACGTCTCCCCTGCTTTGTAGCAGATGATAGAAAGAGCTGTGATTTATCTTGTCGCCAGATGTAATAGCTGTGAAGGAAGGGCAAGCAACTCGACAGACAAACTAACAAGGGAGTCACTGGGGGAAATAGCTAGACACAGCACGGAGATAAGAATGCTTCTGAACACCAGAACTTCCGATCTCTAACCGTCAGTTCCCACTGACAAACAGTCGCCTCTCCGCGATTGGTCCGATGGATTATTTGACCCATGATAACCCCCCCCACAAATGAGACAGGTCACCACAATTAGCAACATCTACCCGCTGGTGAGGATTGGAACTGTTACTATGGAATGAAATCTACAAGAGGAAGCTATTTACATGGTCATTTATTTACATGGTCATTTTGAACGGGTTGATTGGCTGTTTTACGTATGAGGCTGTGGGAAAAACATTCTGGCTTCTGTTCAATGTTTGGCTGAATAAGATAATTAAAGTTACCATTCAGTTAAGCAGATCTTTGAAAAGTATTTCAATAACCTCTATTGTCTTTCCAGCTGAGAAAGCAGACATCGACAGAACTCCGAGTGCTCCGCGCTGAGCTGGCACAGAAGAAGACCCAATCGTCGCTAAATCGCCTGCATGGTGGTTCTGTACCTCACAGTTTGAATGCTCCAGCATCTTAGCCAATAAGAAGTCTTGCAACACCAGGTTAAAGTCCAACTGGTTTGTTTCAAACACTAGCTTTTGGAGCACTGCTCCTTCCTCGGGTAGAAATCACAAGGTGATTTTCACGCTGATCTTCAGGTGATCTTCATGCTGCCTGTGTGTGATCTTGCTACAAACAGCTTCCACGTTTGCTGATGTTCCAGAGCGAACACATTTCAAAAAGCACCTCACTGCCTATGAAGCATTTTGGGACATCTCATTGACATTGTCTGGGCAGTGAGGGTTGTGGAACATTCTGCCCAATCTTAAAGGACAAAATAAATTCCTTTTCAATCCTTTCCAAACATCAGCGAGATCAGCAGGTGTTGTGGCTCGGTGTGAAGCTTCCCAGGTCTCTGGCCTGGGGGGAACTAGGTTGAAGCCTCACTCCAAGGCCAGGATTTTCCAGCCGTTCTCTCCGACCGGAGTTCTGGTCTTGCTGACGGTTAAAAGAACGGGAAGCCCCGTGGACAGTGGTGGGACCACCTCTGGCCAATGGTGTGCCGCCTCTGTTGCCATGATACATACTCAAAGGCTTGTGGGCTACCGAAGGAATCTCCATGACAGAGTTGAAACAGGTCGATAAATTAGCCAGCTATTCCCAAAAGTGGTAAACATAGAAACATGAAAAATAGGAACAGGAGGAGGCCATTCTCTGCCATTCTTTATGATAATGGCTGTTCACTCCTCTTCCCCCCCCCCCCCCCCCCCCCACCCCCATATCCTTGAGCGCCAGGAGCTATATCTAACTCCTTGAAAGCACACAATGTTTTGGCCTCAACTACTTCCTGTGGTAACGAATTCCACATGCCCACCGCTCCCTGGGTGAATAAACTTCTCCCCATCTCAATCCTAAAGGCTTGTCCTGTATCCTGGTTTTAGCCACCCCCCCACCATCAGGACCATCCTCCCTGCATCTACCCTGTCGAGCCCTGTTCGAATTTTATAGGTTTCTGTGAAATTCTTCTGAACTCCAATGAACATAATCCTAACTGCCTCAATCTCTCCTCACATGTCAGTCCCGCCGTCCCAGGAATACGTCCGGTGAGTGAACCTTCCCTACACTCCCTCTGTAGGAAGAACATCCTTTCTCAGATAAGGAGACCAAAACTACACACAATATTCCAGGTGTGGTCTCACCAAGGCCCTGTATAACTGCAGCAAGACAACCCTGCTCCCAATGATATGCAGGCTGGGTGGATTGGCCACGCTAAATTACCCCTTAATTACAAAAAGAAAGAAATGGGTACTCTTTAAAAAAAAAGAAGTCCCTTTTGTTCTCGTGTGTCTCACCCCCACAACCCAAGAAGATGTGCTGGGTAGGTGAATTGGCCACGCTAAATTGCCCCTTAATTGGAAAAAATGGTTGTTCTGTTACCAAATTTCCCTATTCTTGTCGGATTCCTTAGTGCCACGTGTTATGTCCCTTCCTTTTATTTTCTGGTATCAATCCGCTTCATCGCTAATCTGAATTCCTCGGGCAGCACGGTGGCGCAGTGGTTAGCACCGCTGTCTCACTGCACCAAGGTCCCAGGTTCGATCCCGGCTCTGGGTCACTGTCCGTGTGGAGTTTGCACGTTCTCCCCGTGTCGGCGTGGATTTCGCCCCCACAACCCAAAGACGTGCAGGGTAGGTGGACTGGCCACGCTAAATTGCCCCTTAATTGGGAAAAAAAATCAATTGGGTACTCCAAATTTATAAAAAATGAATCTGAATTCCTAACTTCTCCTTTACCTTTGATTTTCTAATTTAGCATTCAAATGAACCCTCTATCCCACTATTTAGTTTAAAGCCCTATCCACGGCCCTAGTTACATGATTTGCCCGGAATCTGGTCCCAGCAGGATTCGAGTGAAGACCATCCCAATGGAACAGCTCCCTCCTTCCCAAGTACTTGTGCCAATATCCCATGAATTCTCCCACACAAATCTTTGAGCCACTCATTTACCTCCTTATTCCTATTGACCCCGTGCCAAATAGCTCGTGGCTCAGGTAGTAATTCAGAGATTACGGGGGCGATTCTCCGCACTCACGACGGTGCGGAGAATAGCGGGGGTCGTAAATTTTTACGGCCACGCTGGTCTGACGCCCTCCCGCTATTCTCCCCCCCCCCACGCCCGCCTGCCATTTTTTTACGGCGAGCAGCGATTCTCAGCTGGCCGATGGTCCGAAGTCCAAGCCCTTTACGACCGTTTTTAGGAACGTCAAACACACCTGGTCTGACCGTTCGTAAAAACGGCCGTAAAGTTGCGATCTTGGGAACCATGGCACCGATTGGCACGGCAGTACCACGGCCGTGCCAAGGGTGCCATGGGCCCATGATCAGTGGGCACTGATCGCGGGCAGCGGGTACTTACCCCGCGCACTCTTTGTCCTTCCGCCGCCCCGCTGTATCCATTCGCGGGGCGGCTGAGGGGCATCCCGGCCCGCGCATGCGCGGGTTTCGTGCAAATGCGCGATGACGTCATCCGCGCATGCGCGGGTTGGAGTCTTCCAATCCGCGCATGCGCGGCTGACGTCATGTGACGCATCAGCTGTCGCAAACTCTGGCAAGCGGGCTTAACGAAATTCGTTAAGCCCGCGATGCCGGAGTTCACGGCCACGGCATGCTAGCCCCGACCGGGGACCAGAATCGGTTCCCGGTCGGGGGAGCGGAGGCTGGCGTCAAACCCGCCCGTTTTTGACGCCAGCCTCACGATTTCTCCCGGTTTCGGAGAATCACGCCTTACCTTTTTGGTTCTGACTTTTAATTTAACCCCTAGCTGCTCCTATTCCTTCAGCAGAACCTCTGTCCTTATTCTACCTGGATCATTAGTACCTATGTGGTCCATGACAACTGGATCTTTCCCCTCCCTCTCCAAGCTCTTCTGCAACCCAGATGAGATATCCTGAACCCAAGCACCAGGTAGGCAACATAACCTTCGGGGTTCTCAATCTTGGTCACAGAGAACAGTGTCAATGCCCCTATCTATTCTATCCCCAATTACAACTATATTTCTCTCCCCCCACTTGAATGGCTCCCTGTACCATGGTGCTATGGTCAGTTTCCTCATCCTCTCTACAGTCCCTACTCTCATCCACACAGGGAACAAGAATCTCGAACCTGTTAGACAACATCAAGGCTGAGGCTCCTGCAACCATACTGTCATGATATGCAAAGATGTGACCAATGAGCACTCAGAATAGGACACAACCAATGGGCACTCAGGGCACTCAGAGGCGGCATCACCACAAGGGGGCATGACATAAACACTATAAAAGGGATGAGGCACTCACACCCTGCCTCTTTCCACAGACAGAAATCTAGAGAGTTAGACAGGGTTGATCAGCAGAATCCCACCTCAGCACGTGGCTTAGAGCAAGCTGGTACAGTTAGACTGAGTTACTACAGTTAGATTAGCAGAGAGTCAAACTCATTTGAGAACTGTGTTAATAGTTCAATAAACACGTTGAACTCATTTCAGAGTCTGGAGCATCCTTTAGTTACGACTGCATCAAGTAGCAGGCTGTGTTATCTGAAGCAGCATAACATAACATGGTACCAGGGGTGACTGTTCAATCTATTTAGTTCAACTCAGCCAGATCCGTGACAACCAGCTACTGAATACAGGCACAATGGACAAGATTCAGGCTCCTCATCAACTCAGGACCACAGGTGCCTCTGCCAACCTGATTTTGCAGGTGGACTTCAAGAGAATCAAGAAGCCCCCCACAATCCTTCTAACTGCCTGCAACCTCCTGGACTACAATGGAAATGCAATCAAGGCACTGGGGCCCTGCCACCTGCAGGTGTCCAGCCGACACACACAAGCAAGCTTACGCTTCGAGATTGTTAAACCAGCTAGGTGCGCACGCCTGCAAGCAACATAACCTCATTCAAAGGGTCTACACCACGACGCCGTCCCATTCGGATCTTCAGGCCAGCATCGACAACATTGTAACCCAGTACCCAGATGTATTTAGCGGGATGGGCACGCTGCCGTACGAGTACAAGATTCTACTGCAGCCTGATGCCAAGCCAGTTGTCCACGCACCACAACGAGTCCCTGCTTCACTGAGAGAGCGCCTGAAGGCAGAGCTCACGAGTCAACACCAAAAAGGCATCATCCCCAAGGTCACTGAACCAACCGACTGGGTCAGCTCGATGGTGTGCGTAAAGAAGCCTTCAGGGGACCTATGCATCTGCATTGACCCCAAGGCTATAAAAAAAAATATTATGCGGGAACATTACCCCATCCCGAAGAGGGAAGAAATCACAAGTGAGATGGCACAAATGCGCTTCTTCACAAAATTGGACGCATCACAAGGATTTTGGCAAATCCAACTTGAAGAATCCAGCAGAAGGCTCTGCACCTTCAACGTGCCTTTTGGCAGGTTCTGCTGCAACCGAATGCCATTTAGCATCATCTCGGCATCAGAGATTTTCCATCGCATCATGGAACAGATCTTGGAGGGAATAGAAGGGATTCGTGTCTACGTTGACAATATCATAATCTGGTCCACAACCCCAGAGGAACATGTGTCGCGACTCAAGAAAGTATTCCGACGCATACATGAATATGGCCTCAAGCTAAACAGGTCCAAGTGCTGTTTTGGGACATCCACGCTGAAGTTCCTGGGCGATCAGATTTCGCAACACTGTGTGCGCCCGGACACAGACAAAATTAAAGCCATCGAGGCAATGAAAGTCCCTGAGGACAAGAAGGCAATAATGCGCTCTCTGGGAATGGTCAATTTCCTTGGCAAGTTCATCCTGAATTTGGCCACACACACCATGGCCCTACGTAACCTGGTGAAAAAATCAACCGCCATTGAGTGGATGGAAGGCGGAGCACCGAACAGAGTGGCTGGAGCTGAAAGCCAAGCTCACCACTGCACCCGTCCTTGCATTCTTTGACCC
This sequence comes from Scyliorhinus canicula, assembly GCF_902713615.1. NCBI lineage: Eukaryota > Metazoa > Chordata > Chondrichthyes > Carcharhiniformes > Scyliorhinidae > Scyliorhinus > Scyliorhinus canicula. The sequence goes on along the minus strand of NC_052149.1, from coordinate 7,538,242 downwards.
AGACCGAGAGACCAAGATATCCACAGATGCGAGTCAGGATGACGTTGGGGCAGTTTTGCTTCAAAGAGAAGACACGTCATCCTGGGTATCAGTAGCAGACGCGTCATGGGCAATGACACCCACTGAGACTAGATATGCGCAGATTGAGAAGGAGTGTTTCTGGCTTCTCACCGGCATCCTCAAATTTCATGATTATGTCTACGGCTTGCCAACATTTACTGTTGGGACGGATCATAGGCCTCTGGTCCACATCATCCGAAAGGACCTGAACGACATGACACCTCGTTTGCAGAGAATTCTGCTCAAACTCCGGAGGTATGATTTCAATTTGGTGTACACACCTGGCAAGGAGCTCATCATCGCTGATGCATTGTCCCACCAGCACATTGAATTGCAGGTACAACTGTGTGCAAGCACTCTCCCGGCACAGATGAGAAGATCGTTCTCATCCGAGAAGAGATGGCCAAAGACCCCCTGTTGCAGGGAGTCATCCACAACCTCAGCAATGGCTGGCAGAAAGGGCAATGCCCTCAATTCTACAATGTCAAGGATGTCCTGACGCTGATCAACGGCAACCTGCTCAAGCTGGACAGGATAGTCATCCCGCTACGTCTCCAGAGCACGGTGCTGCGGCAGATTCATGAGGGACACCTGGGCGTAAAAAAGTGCAGACACAGGGCCTGGCAAGCTGTCTACTGGCCCGGCATCAACCAGGACATCACGGACATGGACCTGAAACCTGTCAGAGGTTCAAACCAGCGCAGAGCAGGAGACATTCCAACCATATGACCTAGAGACCTCTCCCCGTGGTCCAAGATTGGCATTGACCTATTCCACGCGAATGGTCGCGACTATATCTTAACCATCGATTACTTTTCGAACTATCCTGAGGTGCTGAAGCTGCCAGACCTCACCTCACGGACTATCATCAAAGCGTGTAAAGCATGTTTCAAATGATACTTCTTCCCATATTTTCAATTACAACTTGCCTGTCAAGACAACGTCATCCCCTCCACCACCTCTCCGGCAGTCGACGAGGATTAGACGCAAGCCTCAGAGACTGGACTTATGAGCATTTGTTTTGTTTGTTCTGATCTGTATTCCTCAGTCAGTCACATCAGACAGACACATTCACATGTATCTAAAAAAAAGGGGGAAGATGTCATGATATGCAAACATGCAATTAATGAAGACTCAGAATAGGACACAACCAATGGGCAGTCAGGACACTCAGAGGCGGCATCACCACAAGGGGGCATGACATAAACACTATAAAAGGGATAAGGCACTCAAACCCAGCCTCTTTCCACAGACAGACAGCTAGAGAGTTAAACAGGGTTGATCAGTAGCATCACACCCCAGCACGTGGCTTAGAGCAAGCTGGTACAGTTAGACTGAGTAACTACAGAAAGATTAGCAGAGAGTCGAACTCATTTGAGAACTGTGTTAATAGTTCAATGAACACGTTGAACTCATTTCAGAGTCTGGAGCATCCTTTAGTAAAGACTGCATCAAGTAGCAGCCTGTGTTAACCGAGGCAGCAGAACACAACACCTACCTCCCAGATTCCTCTACCTACCTCCCTGACTACTGGTCGAAATCAAGGTGGTCAATCTGACTCACAGCATCCAGGTAACACACCCCCTCCCTGATGTGTTGCATCGCTTGATGATCAGACTCCATAAACTCTGAGCTGAAGTTCCTCAAGCGGCCAACACTTGCTATAGATGTGGTCATTCGGACCTTAATGGAATCCACCAGCTCCCACGTCACGTAGCTACAACAGGTCGGCCTGGTCTCGCATCTCTGTTTTTTATAAATTCCCAACTGGTTTTGTTTTGTAAATCTGTGAAATACTTCTCCTTGTTACCTTTAATCTTATTGCAATTTACAATAGGTCATTCAAATTAGCAGTAACTTACCAAACAATGAATTTATCGTTTTCCCGTGATGTCACTCCAGGATTGCTTTTCTAACTCAGCCCGCTGCTGGAGTACAGGGTGTCGCTCGGAGGCGCCGAGACTCAGGCTGTATTCATCCTGTTCCCAGATCAGGGTGTCCCTGACAGGTCCGGCTGTCTCTGCTCCCAGAAGGCAGTGAAGGCCCTGAGCCTCGCGCTGTATTCATCCTCTTCCCAGTGCAGGGTGTTCCTCTCAGCTCTGCGATTTCCATTCCCAGAAGGTAAGTCATTTGCGTTCTTTAACACCTGCTGCATCTGCATGCTCACCTTCAGCGATTGGTGTACAAAGACACCCAGGTTTTGTTGAACATTCCCCTCTCTCAATCTATAGCCATTTAGATAATAATCTGCCTTCCTGTTTTTGCTACCAAAGTGACAACCCACATTTATCCACATTATGCGACATCTGCCATGCATTTGCCCACTCACTTAACTTTCCGCATCACACTGAAACATCTCTGTATCCTCCTCATAACTCACCCTCCCACCTAGCTTTATGTCATCCCGGGCAGCACGGTAGCATTGCGGATAGCACAATCGCTTAACAGCTCCAGGGTCCCAGGTTCGATTCCGGCTTGGGTCACTGTCTGTGTGGAGTCTGCACATCCTCCCCGTGTCTGTGTGGGTTTCCTCCGGGTGCTCCGGTTTCTCCCACAGTCCAAAGATGTGCAGGTTAGGTGGATTGGCCATGATAAATTGCCCTTTGTGTTTGGTGGGGTTACTGGGTTATGGGGATAGGGTGGAGGTGTTAACCTTGGGTAGGGTGCTCTTTCCCGGAGCTGGTGCAGACTCGATGGGCTGAATGGCCTCCTTCTGCACTGTAAATTCTATGAAAAAAATCTGCAAATTTGGAGATATGACATTTAGTTACTTCATCTTAATCATTAATATATACTGTGACTAGCTGGGGTCCGAGCACCGATCCCTGCGGTACCCCACTAGTCACTGCCTGCCATGCAGAAAATGACCCGTTTATTTCTGTCTTCCAACCAGGTTTCTATCCATCTCAATACACTACCCCCAATCCCATGCATTTTCATTTTACACACTAATCTCTCAAGTGGGACTTTGTCAAAAGCCTTCTGGAAGTCCAAATAAACAACATCCACTGGCTCCCCCTCATCAACTCTACTGGTTACATCCTTGAACAATTCCAGTAGATTTGTCAAGCATGATTTCCCCTTCATAAATCCCTGCTGACTCTGTCTGACCCTGCCACAGTTTTCCCACTGCTGTGCTTCAAAATCTTTGATAGTGGATTCTGGAATTTCCCCCACTACTGACGTCAGGCTGACTGGTCTATAATTCCCTGTTTTCTCTCTGCCTTCCTTTTTAAATAGTGGAGTTAAATTAGCTACCCTCCAGAGTCTATAGAATCTTGGGAAATGTCCACCAATACATCCACCATTTCTAGGGCCTCTTCCTTAAGTACTTTGGGATGTAGATATTAGGCCCTGTGAATGTATCGACCTTCAACACATCAATTTATCCAACACCATTTCCCTACTAATTCTGATGTCCCTCAGTTCCTCCCTCTCACAATGTGTCCTCATTTGTGAAGACAGAGCCAAAGTATGTATTTAGTTGGTCAGCCATTTCGTTGTTCCTCTATAATACATTCCCCTTTTACTAAATTTAATTTGCCTTCACCAATCTTTCTTCAGTTTTTATGTTACCTGCCAGCTCACTCCCATACTCTATTTTCCCCTTCTTAATGAATTCTAAATTGCTTTCAATCCTCAGGTCTGTTGTTTATTCTAGTCAATTTGTATGCCTCTTCCTTGGATCTAATCCTAACTCTAATTTTCCTTGTAAATCATGGTTTGGCCACCTTTCCTAATTTACTTTTATGCCAGACCAAAATGAGCAATTGTTGCAGTTCACCCACGCGCTCTTTGAATGTTTGCCATTGCCTATTGACCGCCATCCCTTTCAGTAACGTTCCCCAATCCATCATAGCCAACCCGGGTCTCAGATCATCGTAGTTTTCTTTATTTAAATTCAGGACCCTGGCCTCAGAATCAATTACAACACTCTCCATCTTGATGAAGATTCATATTATGGTCACTCATCCCCAAGGGGTCGTGCGAAAACGAGATTGCCAATTATTCCTTCCTCATCACTCAATACCCAGTCTAAAATGGTTCCTCAACATATTGATCCAGAAAACTGTCCCGCATACACTCCAGGAATTCCTCTTCTCTGGTATTGTGGCTAATTTGATTTACCCAATCTATATGTAGATTAAAGTCGAGCATAATTACAGATGTTGTTTTATCGCATTTCTCTCTCTAATTTCCTGTTTAATGCCATTCGCAACATCACTACTATAGTCTGGGTGTCTATAGACAACCCCTGCTGAGGTTCTTTATTCCTTCATTTTTCTCAGCTCTACCCATACAGATTCCACATTGTTGGAGCTAATATCCTTCCTCATTATTGCGTTAACTTCTCCTTTTAAAACATTTTTAAAAATTGAACTTTTCACATTTTATGTAATAAATTTACAAAGCAAAGCAAAACCAACACATGTATCTGCATAATAAAATATTCCACACAACAGCAGTAACAATACCCCTTAACGGAAATACAACCCGAGCAGTCACCCCCCCCCCCCCCCCCCCCCCCCACTAACAGCGACCAATTCCTTAACATGCACCATCTGCAGTAGAACGCATCAACTCCTCACAGTGACCTTGACCTTCTTGAGGTGAACAAACTCTATTCAGTTTCCCGGCCAGGTTGAGGGATGAGGTGGCATTGCCCGCATCCAACTCAGCAGAATACCCCACCGAGCAATCAGCAAGGTGAATGTCAGGGCATCCGCTCCCACACCCGTTCTGACACCCCAAACAGCCACTAACGGACAGGGCTCTGAATCAACATTTAGGATTGGCAATAGGGTGCTGAAGAAACACCTCCCAAAACCTTCCAATTTGGGACGGCCCTCCCACAAGTCTTGCTGTCTCCCTCAACTCCTCCCAGCTTGCAAACCGCCCCTCCAGAAACAAATCCTTCACCCACTCCAGCCCCTCAGGTATCCACCCCCCCAGATGTGGCATCTAATTTCGCCAGCTCAAACAAATGATTCCAACGGGCCCATCTTGGCACTGCCCCCAGTTTAAAGTACTGTCGGAGTTGCCGCCGTATTTTCAACCTGGAAAGGCCCACCGTGTTCGAAGAATATGTCACTGGAGCAAACGACAGAGACACCGTCCGAGCCAGCCCGCTTCGCACGACCCCGACTCCATCCGCTTCCAGGCAGCTACTTGGTCACTGCACCACCCCAACACCTTCCCCTCAACGACCGCCCAATAATAAAACATCAAATTCTGCAGCCCCAGCCCACCCACCTGCCTATCCCTCTTGTAGGACCTCCTCCAAATCCGAGGGGTTCTCCCCACCCAAATGAAACCCGTTGTGAGCCGCTCCATCCCTCGGAAAAGCCACTTATGTAGAAAAACTAGGACACATTGAAATAAAGACAAGAACCGTGGCAAGATATTCATCTTAATGGGTTAAAACCACCCCCCCCCCCGCCCCAACCAGCGACAACGCAAGTCTGTGCCCCCTCTGTAGATCCGCTCTAACCCTGCTCGCTCAATCCCAAGCTACCTGGACCCCCAGATACCAGAAGGAACAGCAGCGGCCCCCGACCCAGCTCTTCCCCCCCCCCCCCCGAGGGCGAACCACCACGTTCTCGCTCTTCCCAAAGTTTAATTCATACCGTGAGAAGGAACCTGTGGGTGAGAGGAGAGTTATGAGACAGAACAAAATCAATAAACACAGCAGCGAAATACTCTGCGTCTCAGTTTTGACTTCATGCTTTGACAAAGGGACACCTGGACTCGACACGTTAGATCTTTTCTCTCCTTATAGACCTGCTGAGATTTTCCAGCAGTTTATCCTTTGCTAAAGATAAAGCTGCATCAGGAATAAAAATGGTTCTGATTCTTCATTGTGCAGACTGAGAGAAAATGGGAGACAGACCCATCCCCACCCATCCAAACCCAGTGCTGAGTTTTGAATGTTGGCAATGAGAGAAGCATTATTTTTATTATAATAATTATTATTATTGTCACAAGTAGGTTTACATCAACACTGCAATGAAGTTACTGTGCAACTGTTACTGTTACTAGTCGCCACACTCCAGCGCCTGTTCACGTACGCTGAGGGAGAATTCAAAACGTCCAATTCAGCCAACAAGCACGTCTTTCGGGACTTGTGGGAAGAAACCGGAGCACCCGGAGGAAACCCACACAGACACGGGGAGAACGTGCAGACTCCACACGGATAGTGATCCAAACGGGAATCGAACCCAGGTCCCTGATGCTGTGAAGCAACCATGCTAACCATTCTGCTACCGTGCCACCCAGGAAATTATTATTCAATCTTGGAATGTTGGCTTCCTTGGCTTGGCCATATATTATTGTCCAGCACTAATTGCCCTTGAGAAGGTGTTGGTGGGCTGCCTACTTGAACCCACAAACGGTCCATGTGGTGTAGGCACACCCACAATGCTGTTAGCGAGGGACTTTCAGGATTTACACCCAGTGACAGTGAAGGAACAGCCATATATTTCCAAGTCAGGGTGGTGAGTGACTTGGAGGGGAACCTCCAGGTGGTGGGGTTCCCAGATACCTGCTGCTCTTGTTCGCCTGGTGGTAATGGGCATTAGCTTGGAAGAAGCTGTCGGAAGAGGTCTGATGAGTTCTTACAGTGCAACTTGTAGATGGTACACACGGCTGTCACTGTGCGTTGGTCATCGAGCGAGTCAGTTGTTTGTAGAAGGGGCAGCAACCAAGCGGGGCTGCTTTGTCCTGGATGGTGTCGAGCTTCTTGCGTGTTGTTGGAGCTGCACTCACCCAGGCAAGTAGAGAGTATTCCCTCACACTCCTGACCTGTGCCATGTAAGTTGTGGACAGGCTTTGGGGAGTCAGGAGATGAGTTACTCATCGCAGGATTCATAGTTTCTGATCTGCTCTTGTGACCACGGTATTTATATGCCAAACTCAGTTCAATTTCTGGTCAGTAGTAACCCCCAGAATGTTGATAGGTGATTATAGGATGACTACTCACATGCCAAGATTCTGTGGGAATTTCATTCAACTGGGTTGACAATTAGATTATATTGACATGAATGAAAACAGGAGATCCTGAAGGGGGAGGGTGAACAGCCAGAGGTTGTAGTAAACATAGGCACTAACGACATAGGCAGGAAGAGTGATGAGGTCCTGCAGAAGGAGTTCAGGGTGTTAGGCAGTAAGCTAAAAAGCAGGACATCTTGGGTTGCAATCTCAGGATCACTCCCTATGCCATGTGCCAATGAGGCTAGAAATAGGATAGTGTAACTAAACAAGTGGCTAAACCAGTGGTGTAGGTGGGAGGGTTTCAGATTTCTGGACCACTGGGATCTCTTCCGGGGCAGGTGGGACCTGTACAAGAAGGACGGGTTGCATCTAAACTGGAGGGGCACCAATATCCTGGCTGGGAGGTTTGCTAGAGTCACTCGGGAGGATTTAAACCAATCTGGCAGGGAGGTGGGAGTCAGAATGTGAGCTTAGAAGGTGTAACAACTGAAGGGGAAATAGAGAACAAAAATAAGAGAACAACATCACCCTCAGGCAGAGCAAAAAGGTGCCAAGTGTGAGAAGGGAGGTGGTCAATGCGGGAGTGGTGTATATCTTAATGCGCGCAGTGTACGGAACAAGGTAAATGTGCTTGTTGCACACGTTGAAATTGGCTGGTATGATGTTGAAAATTAAAATCGCTTATTGTCACAATTAGGCTTCAAATGAAGTTACTGTGAAAAGCCCCTAGTTGCCACATTCTGGCGCCTGTTCGGGGAGGCTGGTACGGGATGTTGTGGGCATCACAGAGATGTGGCTGCAAGGGATCAGGGCTGGGAATTAAATATACAAGGATATTGGGCAGCACGGTAGCACAGTAATTAGCATTGTAGCTTAACAGCTCCAGGGTCCCAGGTTCGATTCCCGGCTTGGGCCAATGTCTGTGCGGAGTCTGCACGGTTCTCTACATTTCTGCGTGGGTTTCCTCCGGATGCTCCGGTTTCCTCCCACAGTCCAAAGGCGTGCAGGTTAGGTGGATTGGCCACGCTAAATTGCCCTTAGTGACCAAAAAGGTTAGGAGGGGTTATTGGGTTACGGGGATAGGGTGGAAGTGAGGGCTTAAGTGGGTCGGTGCAGACTCGATGGACAGAATGGCCTCCTTCTGCACTGTGTATTCTATGTGTCCTATCGAATGGACAGGCGGATGGGCAAAGGGGGCGGGATTGCATTGTTTGTAAAGAATGAAGTTAAATCGATAGCAAGGAGCGATGTAGGATCAATAGGCATAGAATTTCTGTGGGTAGAGTTGAGGAATCGCAAAGGTATAAAGACCCTGATGGGAGTTATATACAAGCCCCTAGCAGTAGTCAGGATGTGGGGCAGAAAATAAATCAGGAGATAGAGAAAGCATGTAAAAAATACAATATTACAAAAATCATGGGCGCCTTCAATATTCTCGTGGATCAGGTTGGTAGTGGGTCCCAAGAAAAGGAATTAGTGGAATGTTTAAGAGATTTTTTTTTGGAGCAGCTTGTGGTAGAGCCCACAAGGGAACAGGCAATTCTGGATTTGGTGATGTGTAATGAGGCAGAATTGATTAGGGAACTTAAGCTGAAGGAACCCTTCGGAAGCAGTGACCACAATATGATAGAATTTACCCTGCAGTTTGAGAGGGACAAGCTGCAATCAGATGTAACGGTATTACAATTAAATAATGGTAACTACAAAGACATGAGGGAGGAGCTGGCCAGAGTTGATTGGAGAAGGAGCCGAGCAGGGAAGACAGTGGAACAGCAATGGCAGGAGTTTTTCGGGAGGCACAACAGAAATTCAACCCAAGGAGGAGGAAACATGCTAAAGGGAGGACAAGGCATTCATGGCTGACGAGGGAAGTCAAGGATAACATAAAAGCAAAGGAAAAAGCATACAAAGTAGCGAGGATTAGTGGGAAGCCAGGGGATTGGGAAGCCTTTAAAAGCGAGCAGAGGACAACTAAAAAAGCAATAAGGGGGGAGAAGATGAAGGATGAGTGCAAGCTAGCTAGTAATATAAAGGAAGAGTTTCTTCAATATATAAAAGGTAAGAGAGAGGCAAAAATAGACATTGGACCACTAGAAAACGTGTCTGGAGAAGTAATAATAGGAAACAAAGAAATGGCAGATGAACTGAATAGTTACTTTGCGTCAGTCTTCACGGTGGAAGATATCAGTGGGATGGCCGAGCTCCAGGAGAACCAGGGGGCAGAGGTGAGTGCAGTGACCATTACTAAGAAGAAGGTTCTGGGGAAACTGAAAGGCCTGAAGGTGGATAAGTCACCTGGACCAGATGGACAACACCCCAGGGTTCTAAAAGACATAGTTGAGGAGATTATGGAGGCATTGGTGATGATCTTTCAGGAATCACTGGAGGTAGGGAGGGCCTTCGAAGACTGGAAAGTGGCTAATGTAACACCCTTGTTTAAGAAGGGAGGGCGGCAGATTACGGGAAATTATAGGCTGGGTTAGCCTGACTTCGGTCATTGGTAAGATTTTAGAGTCCGTTATTAAAGATGAGATCGCGGAGTACTTGGAAGTGCTTGGTAAAATAGGACTGAGTCAGCAAGGCTTTGTCAAAGGGAGGTCATGTCTGACAAATCTGTTAGTAACAAGGAAGTTAGACAAAGGAGAACCAGTGGACGTGATTTATTTAGATTTCCAGAAGGCCTTTGACAAAGTGCCGCATAGGAGATTGTTAAATAAATTAACAGCCCATGGTGTTAAGGGTAAGATCCTGTCATAGATAGAGGATTGACTGACTGGCAGAAGGCAGAGAATGGGGATAAAGGGGTCTTTTTCAGGATGGCAGCCGGTGACTAGTGGTATGCCTCAGGGGTCTGTGCTGGGACCTCAACTTTTCATAATATACATAATGACCTGGAGAAAGGAACTGAAGGCACTGTTGCTAAGTTTGCAGATGATACAAAAATCTGTAGCGGGACAGGTAGTATTGAGGAAGCAAGGGGGCTGCAAAGGATTTGGACAAGCTAGGAGAGTGGGCAATGAAGTAGCAGATGGAATACAATGTGGAAAAGTGTGAGGTTATGCATTTTGGAAGGGGGAATTTAGGAATAGACTATTTTCTAAATGGGGAAATGTTTAGGAAATAAGAAGCACAAAGGGACTTGGGAGTCCTTGTTCATGATTCTCTTAAGGTTAACGTGCAGGTTCAGTCGGCAGTTAGGAAGGCAAATGCAATGTTAGCATTCATGTCAAGAGGGCTAGAATACAAGACCAGGGATTCATAGATTCATAGGGGCAGCAGGGTAGCAGGGGCAGCAGGGTAGCATGGTGGTTAGCATAAATGCTTCACAGCTCCAGGGTCCCAGGTTCGATTCCCGGCTGGGTCACTGTCTGTGTGGAGTCTGCACGTCCTCCCCCTGTGTGCGTGGGTTTCCTCCGGGTGCTCCGGTTTCCTCCCACAGTCCAAAGATGTGCGGGTTAGGTGGATTGGCCGTGATAAATTGCCCGTAGTGTCCTAATAAAAATAAGGTTAAGGGGGGGGGGTTGTTGGGTTACGGGTATAGGGTGGATACGTGGGTTTGAGTAGGGTGATCATGGCTCGGCACAACATTGAGGGCCGAAGGGCCTGTTCTGTGCTGTACTGTTCTATGAATCTATGAATCTCTGTTCGTTATCTACCCATTGTAAGTGCAGTTGCACTATCCGACCACCAGGGGGAGTCGCTCTGGGAGTACGCGAGAGTTTGTACTGGGCTCCTCCCTTGCCTCGGCCCAGGACTCCTCCCCCTGGGACCGATGTATAAAGATCAGTGCCTTAGAGCCAGCCTGCCATTTCACCTGAAGTTCAACGACGAATAGGCTGGCTCTATTGTAAGTGTATTAAAGCCTCTGTTCAGATCCAACTACACGTGTTCGCTGAATTGATGGTTCCATCAATGGGGAGAAGGCAGGAGAATGGGGATGAGAAACATATCAGCCATGATTGAATGGCCGAACCGACTCAATGGGCCGAATGGCCTAATTCTGCTTCTATGTCTTATGGACACAATTTCCACTTTCCTTGAACAACAAGACAAACAGTTACTTTGGAATCTGTCGTTTATTTTGTTTAATACAAATTCACAAAAAAATTCAAACTGCCAATTCAAACTGCCTTCCGAGGGGCAATTAAAAATCTTTTATGAAGATTAAAATTTCAAACAGTTATCATTTTCCAGTATGAGATCTTCCAATGCGAGCAGTGAGGAGAGGGGACTATTTACTGTTCTATAATGGAAGAAATTGAAAATTAATGGGTTCACTGAGTTAAAAATAAGACATAGCGTCAAAATAAGAGGGAGCAGATTTAGGACTGAACTGAGGAGGTACCTCTTCAACTAAAGGGTTGTAAATCTGTGGAATTCGCCGCCCAGTGAAACAGTGGTGGCTACCTAATTGAACGTCTTTTCGGGAAAGATAGATTTTTGAACAGTGAAGGAATTAAGGGCGGGAAAGTGGAGCTGAGTCCACAAAAAGATCGGCCATGATCTTACTGAATGGCGGAGCAGGCTCGAGGGGCTAGATGGCCCACTCCTGCTCCAAGTTCTTATGTTCTTAAAATAATAGCTTCAGCAAAATAAAATCCAGTTGCACAGTGGTCAACAATGCTGCCTCACAGCGCCAGGGACCTGCATAGGAAGACATGTGTAGAGTCTGCACGTTCTCCCTGTGGCTGCATGAGCTTCCTCCGGGAGTTCCAGTTTCATCCCACAGTCCAAAGATATGCAGGTTAGGTGGATTGGCCATGGTACATTTCCCCTTAGAGTCGAGGGTTGTACCGGTTAGGTGAGGTTTCAGTGATAAGGCAGGGGAATAGACCTGGGCAGAGTGCTCTTTTGAAGGGTCGGTGCAGACCCGATGGGCTGAATGGTCTCCTTCTGCAATGTAGGGATTCTATGATTCAAATAAACAGACTGCACAAATGTAAAATTGAATTATTTCCCAACAGAAAACCTCAATTACAAGAATTTAATGATGTTGCGTCAGATCTATCAGTAAGCATGGTGAGAATTGATACAGGTTTGGTGTATTTTGTCAAGAGCAAAACAAATTAATCTACGAATGCGAAGATTAATGTTTCAAACTCTCCATTTTCTTCTAATCGGGCACAGAGCATTCCACATGCCTTCAGTTTGCATTGCTGCTATTGGATTGAAGCTGTGGTTTAAGCTATTTCCAAACCACGCACTTATACCACGGAGTTTTAATTTCTTCATGATCGTTGCCTTTAGTGAAAGGCTCTCTGGGTCATCATACCAGACCTCGTGGTACGACGATCCATCCTGCCAGAGAGATTTGCACAGAGAGGAATGATGTTAGGACCAATGCAGGATCTTAGACATAATATTTACAATTATCAGTATTTAAAATACATTCAGCTTGTATTAAGAGGACAGGTTTAGGTGACAGATATAAGTGTTAGATTGTTCTAAACCCCAGTTATTATAGATTATGGCAACCACGGCAATCTTCCCTGTGCTGCTGTGATCTGCAAGTTGCCTCATTCCATTGACACTTGACAAGGACAAAATAAATTATGTTTCAGAAAATTCTCATTACTGATCCTTCATCGAGATCACAGGACCTCGAATATGAACGCATAACAATTTTAATTCTTTAAATAACTAAAATGAGCACTGGCAATAGAAGTATTCACTTGGTGATTAGACCGAGGAATAGGTTATAAATAATTTAGTTGGTTAGTGATGCTGTTAAAATAGTTGAGACCGTTCATCCAACGCATCACACAAGCTTGCCACCCCCACATTGATTCTGTCTACACCTCCCACTGCCTCAGGAAGGCAGACAGCATTATCAGAGACCCCTCCCACCCAGGCATTGCCTTCTTCCAGACCCTTCCATCAGGCAGAAGGTACAGAAGTCTGAAGACCCGCACATCCAGACAGAGGAACAGCTTCTTCCCCACAGCTCCAAGACTCCTCAACGACTCCCCCTCGGACTGATCTGTTCCCTGTAAGAACACTATTCACGACGCCCTATGCTGCTCTTGCTCATGTATTTGCTTTGTTTGGCCCTTTGTTCTGCACTATAACCAATCACTGTTTTGTCGATGTACCATTTGTCAATGTTCTCTGTGATTATTCTTTTGTCTACTATGTACGTACTGTGTACGTTCCCTCGGCCGCAGAAAGATACTTTTCACTGTACTTCGGTACATGTGACAATAAATCAAATCAAATCAAAATCAAAAATCATTTACATCACCCAAAGCAATGAACTCATCTGGAAGCTGTGAAACATGCCCGCATGGCACATGTTTACAAGCGGATTTGTCACTATGAGGAGTGACTATTTGCTCTGTTGCTCTTTCAAAACTTGCAATTTTATCACAATTTTGAAGAGCATGCAAGCATTCCAAAGTGTTGGACAGCCAATGAACTGTTACGGGGTGACATGTGAAACTCAGCAGGAAATTTGGACACAGTAAGCTCCCACAAACCGCGTATAATATTGTTCAGATAATTGGACAGTGATATAGAGAGTCATAGAGTTTTATAGCACAGAAAGAGGCTCTTCAGTCCAGCATGTCTGTGCGGTCTTCAAGTCTTCTAATCCCATTTTCCAGCACTCGGTCCGGATGCTGTGGTGCTTCAAGTGCCCATCTAAATATTTCTTAAATGTTGCGAGGGTTTCTGCCTCAACCACCCTTTCAGGCAGTCAGAGTCCAACCACCCTCTGGGTGAAAAGGTTTTTCTTCAATTCCTCCCTAAATTTCCTGCCCCTTATCTTAAATCTATGCTCCAGGGTTATTGACCACTCCGCTAAGGGGGAAAGTTCCTTCCTATCCACCCCATCTCTGACAGAATGGCGGAATAATACAGTGCAGAAGAGGCACTTCGGGCCATTGAGGTCAAACCCACGCACAAAAGCCACCTGACCTGCCTACCTAATCCCATTTGCCTGCATATTCCAGACCGTCTCTGGGTAAAAAATGTATTGCTTCAAATCCCCCCTGAACCTCCTGTCCCTCACTTTGAACTTATGTCCTCTTGTAACTGAGCCTTCAACGAAGGGGAACAGCTGCTCCTTATCCACCCTGTCCATACCCCTCATAATCTTGTACGTCTTGATCAGGTCGCCCCCTCAGTCTTCTCTGCTGCAGAGAAAACAACCCCAGCCTATCCAACCTCGCTTCATAACTCTTTATAACTTAAATGTTCCATCCCAGGCAATACCCCGGTGAATCACCTCTGCCCCCCCCCCCCACCCGCCCCCCCCACCCTTTCCCCCCAGCACAATCATATGCTTCCTATAATGTGGCAACTTATGGGTGGCATGGTAGCACAGTGGTTAGCACTGTCGCTTCACTGCACCAGGGTCCCAGGTTCGATTCCCAGCTAGGTCACTGTCTGTGCGGAGTCTGCACGTTCTCCCTGTGTCTGCGTGGGTTTCCTCCGGGTGCTCCGGTTTCCTCCCACAAGTCCCGAAAGATGTGCTGTTAGGCAATTTGGACATTCTGAATTCTCCCTCTGTGTACCCGAACAGGCGCCGGAATGTGGCGATTAGGGGCTTTTCACAGTAATTTCATTGCAGTGTTAATGCAAGCCTACTTGCGACACTAATGAAGATCATTATTATTATTACAGCACACAAAACTCCAACAGTGGCCTCATCAAAGTTCTATACAACTTCAACATGACCTCCCTGCTTTTGTAATTATGCCTCGATTCATAAAGGCAAGTGTCCCACGTGCCTTTTTCACCACCCTATTAACCTGCCCTTCTGCCTTCAGAGATCTATGGATAAATACTCTAAGGTCCCTTTGTTCCCCGCAACTTCCCAGTGTCAGGCCATTCATTGAATACTTCCAGCACGTCGCTCCGCTGCGCTGCTCGGCAGTGGAGAACACAGCAGACCACCAGAAAGCGCACAACCCTCTGGGGGTGTGTGTACGGCAGGGCACCACCAGAGCAGTGGAGGCATTAGAATGGTATTTTGAGGCGTACGATGCACTACTCAATCACAGATCAGGTGGCCACATGGGCCCAATTATATCGGGTCTCTACATCGATCTCCAGTCTCCAGACTAGCTAGGTCCTAAAGGGTACTCCTTAGCCCCCAAGTGCCAACTGACCATCCTGGAGTGATCCTCGAAAAACCCGAGGATGTCCGACTGCCCCAGAATGTAGCTGTCGTGCACACTCCCCTCCCTGTTGACATAGTGCACTCCCAGATGGCCCAGGGCACGCAAGGTGACATGCGTGCCATCTATTACCTCTGGATCTTCGGGCATCCCATCAATAGTGGAGAATCCTGCTGCACGGGCATTTTGTTGGGCCTGTTCCATGTTAAAGTTTATATAGTTCGCCTCCCGGCAAACAGGAGACCTGGGTCTTCATGGATGCACTTGTGGGCTGCGGCTTGTGAGATACCACATAAGTTTCCGCTCGAGCCATGGAATGACACTGAGGTGTAGAACTTCAGGGCTGCGTCAACCATGATGGCCATCAGGAGCGGGAATCACCTCCTCCATATCGTGGCAAGACCGTGAGGGCATGGCACAGGTGCCGCACACTGTCATTTCTTCTAAAGATCAGCAAAGCCTGCACACATTGGGCCTGCCTGCCCCTCTGTGCCCCTCCCTGGCCTGCTAGTGGGGTTCTGCACATGGGTCATCGCCTCGAGCCTCTGCACCTCGAGCCTCGAGCCTCTGCCACCTGGCCTGCCAGCAGCACCACCTCCCACATCTCTCCCACCCCCTCACCCCCTGCCTTCGACAAGTCCTGCCCACACACCCCCGGCACAGGGGGGGCTTCTGGTCACAGGAATCCACACCCTGTACCTCAGACGCCTGCATGCAACGTCATCTGGACCGGACACAGGTCCCCTCCCTGGTGCACCTACCCACCCGCTGGTCGTGGAGATGCCCCCGGTGGATGTTGAGTCTGGAGAAGGGTGTGTAGATAGCCTGGATCACATTGAGATCCAAAAAGATGAGGTGTTGGGCGTCTTGAAAAATATTACGTCCCCAGGGCCGGATGGGATCTACCCCAGAATACTGAAGGAGGCAAGAAAGGAAATTGCTGAGGCCTTGACAGAATACTTTGGATCCTCACTGTCTTCAGGTATGTCCCGGAGGACTGGAGAATAGCCAATGTTGTTCCTTTGTTTAAGAAGGGTAGCAAGGATAATTCAGGGAACTACAGGCCGGTGAGCCTTACGTCAGTGGTAGGGAAATTACTGGAGAGAATTCTTTGAGGCAGGATTTGCTCGCATTTGGAAGCAAATGGACGTATTTGCGAGAGGCAGCACTGTTTTGTGAAGGGGAGGCCGTGTCTCACTAACTTGATAGAGTTTTTCGAGGAGGTCACAGATTGATACAGGGAGGGCAGTGGATGTTGTCTATATGGACTTCAGTAAGGCCTTTGACAAGGTCCCTTATAGCAGACTGGTTCAAGAGGTGAAGTCACACGGGATCAGAGGTGAGCTGGCAAGATGGATACAGAACTGGCTAGTTCATAGAAGGCAGAGAGTAGCAATGGAAGGGTGCTTTTCTGATTGGAGGGCTGTGACTGGTGGTGTTCCACAGGGATCAGTGCTGGGACCTTTGCTGTACGTAGTATATATAAATGATTTGGAGGAAAATGTAACTGGTCTGATTAGTAAGTTTGCGGACGACACAACGGTTGGTGGAATTGCGGATAGCGATGAAGACTGTCGGAGCATACAGCAGGATTTAGATTATTTGGAGACTTGGGCAGCGAGATGGCAGATGGAGTTTAATCTGGACAAATGTAAGGTAATGCATTTTGGAATGTCTAATAGAGGTAAGGAATATACAGTGAATGGTAGAACCCTCAAGCCTATTGACAGTCAGAGAGATTTTGGTGTACAGGTCCACAGGTCACTGAAAGGGACAACACAAGTGGAAAAGGTAGTCAAGAAGGCATACGGCATGCTTGCCTTCATTGGCCGGGGCATTGAGTATAAGAATTGGCAAGTCATGTTGCAGCTGTATAGAACCTTAGTTTGGCCACACTTGGAGTATAATGTTCAATTCTGGTCGCCACACTACCAGAAGGATGTGGAGGCTTTAGAGAGGGTGCAGAAGAGATTTACCAGGATGTTGCCTGGTATGGAGGGCATTAGCTATGAGGAGAGGTTGAATAAACTTTGTTCTCACTGGAATGAAGGAGGTTTTGGGAGACCTGATAGAGGTCTACAAAATTATGAGCGGCATAGACAGAGTGGATAGTCAGAGACTTTTTCCCAGGGTAGAGGGGCCAATTACTAGGGGGCATAGGTTTAAGGTGCGAGGGGCAAGATTTAGAGGAGATGTATTAGGCACTTTTTTTTACACAGAGGGTAGTGGGTGCCTGGAACTCGCTGCCGGAGGAGGGGGTGGAAGCAGGGACGATAGTGACATTTAAGGGGCATCTTGACAAATACATGAATAGGATGGGAATAGAGGGATACGGACCCAGGAAGTGTAGAAGATTTTAGTTTAGACGGGCAGCATGGTCGGCGCAGGCTTGGAGGGCCGAAGGGCCTGTGCTGTACTTTTCTTTGTTCTTTGTTCTTCAGCCGAGTGCCCAAGGCCTCCACGGGCAGTGGGAGCTATGGGTGGCCGGTGGGGCAGGCTGGCTGGGGGTTTCCCTGGGAACAGGACCACGGTCCAGGGGTTGGCATGGTGGACTCGCGGGCACTGTGACACTCACCCCCACCACCCCCCACCCCCCCCCCCCCCCCCCACCCCCAGCCGAGACCATGGGTGGCCAGTCCTCTCCTCCGCAACCTCTTCCCCCCCCCCCCCCCAATGGTGGCTCACCGCAACTGAGGCGGGCCCCCCCCCCCAGCAGCTCACCCACCCCCCTCCGAGCACTGGCCGCAACCCCAGTGCCCCCAGCCTCTTTGACTGTAGGTGAAGGTGGCTACGCATCTCTTCGGCTCCCCGCAGCTGCCCTTCTGCCAGCTTCACATTTTAAAAAAGCAGTACCAATCGGTGCCCACGTGACCACTTGTTGGGCAGGCCGTTGGATTACTGCAGGCCGTTCAGAGGGAGCCGCTCCTGGCAATTGCATGGAGATTGGCCTTAAGTGGGTGATTATTGGTTTTATGCCATGATACAGTGGGATCCCGCCAACGGGAACGGACCAGTTAGATCGCAAACTGATCGGCACCCAGCGCAATTCTCATTTTTGGGCTCTCCCACAATGTAACGACCGGATCGCGCTCTTGCTTAAGCACGCCACGGCCATACTCGCGTCCGGTAGCTCCATCTCACTCCACGGATACTGTCAGACCTGCTGAGATTTTCCATCATTTTCAGCTTTTGTTCAATCAGAACCTCCCTGCTCTTATATTCCATGCCATGGTTAATAAAGGCAAGCATCACATAAGCCTCCTTAACCACCTTACCTGCCTACTGTTGCCTTCAGGGATCCGTGGACCTGTACACCAAGGGTTCTCAGATCCTCTGTACTTCTGCGGGTGCTGCTGTTCATTGTGGCCTCCTTTGCCCTGTTAGTCCTCCCAAAATGTATTACCTCACACTTTTCAGGTTTAAATTCCATTTGCCACTGTTCTGCCCATCTAACCGGCCCGTCCATATTGTCCTGTAATCTAAGGCTTTCCTTCTCACTATTTACCACACCACCAATTTTTGTATCCTCTATAAACTTACCGATCATCCCGCCCACATTCACATCTAGATCATTAATGTACGCTACAAATAATGAAATGAAATGAAAATCACTTATTGTCACGAGTAGGCTTCAATGAAGTCACTGTGAAAAGCCCCCTAGTCGCCACATTCCGGCGCCTGTCCGGGGAGGCTGGTACGGGAATCGAACCGTGCTGCTGGCCTGCTTGGTCTGCTTTAAAAGCCAGCGATTTCGCCCTCTGCTAAACCAGCCCTTAGTGAACTAACCAGCCCCTATATCAAGGATAGCAAGGGATCCAGCACCGATCCCTGCGGAACACCACTGGACACAGGCTTCCAGTCACAAAAACAAAGTTTGACCATCACCCTGTACCTCCTGTCACTGAGGCAAATTTGGATGCAATTTGCCTGGTCCCATCGACTCTTCCTTTCTTGACCAGTTTCCCATGCGAGACCGTGTTAAAAGCCTTACTGAAGTCCACATAGACGGCATCAACTTCACTCCCCTCATCTATGTACCTAGTCACCTATCGATACAAAATATTTCTGCAAAATGAACTCGTTTTGATGTTTTGATTATCAATGTCCATTTCTTTGTCAATTGTCCAACCGCACACATTGCCCTATATTCTGTACTCTGTACGAGGAGAACAATGAAACATTGCAATGTTTCCCTTCAAACAATGTTAGAATGCACGGGTCTGCATTGTGCTTTGACTGATCGTCCTACCTTATAGACATAATATGGCGATTTGTAACTATCGTCCCAGTATCTGCCGGTAAATGATTTGGGCAGCTGCTCCATGACCTCTTTGTACGGAATCTGCTTCGCCACTTGAGAACTGCAAGGAGCTCCTTTAAAAGGTTTCTTTGTAATTTCACATCGACCAGGCTGAAAAATACAAGAAGGATGAGAGTATAATGATTGTGGATATAGTTATTCTGGTAACATCAGAAATGTAGAAAGAGACTGGCTGATCTCCAAATGTACAGGTTGCGATGGAAATTTAAGCAAAAAAAAAATCTGTATTGTCACAAGTAGGTTTACGTTAACACGGCAATGTAATTACTGTGAAAAGCCCCTAGTCGCCACATTCCGGCGCCTGTTCGGGCACACAGAGGGCGAATTCAGAAGGTCCAAATTATCGAACAGCATGTCTTTCGGGACTTGTGGGAGGAAACCGGAGCACCCGGAGGAAACCCACGCAGACACAGGGAGAACGTGCAGACTCCGCACAGACAGCGACCCAAGCCGGGAATCAAACCCGGGACCCTGGAGCTGTGAAGCAACAGTGCTAACCAATGTGTTACCACTAAATTAAATTCCAGGGCGTTAAGAGTTATGGAGCAACGGAAACTGTGCGGGTTCAGATTCAAATCGGTGAACTCTAATTCAAGCATGAGGATTAGGCTGGAGGGATTTGGATGCCTGCTCCACATCTGTTGTTTGTTTGGTTCCACACTGAACAGATTAATTTTGAGAAAGGCTTTGAGACCTTCCAATTTACAGTCTAGAAGAATGCAGTTCAGTAACTGTCCCCATGAACCAAGAGAGTGAACAGCATGGATAAGGTAAGCACAGATAGCAAGTTTTCATGAATACCTTATTGATGATTCATGTTAATAGTTTAGGGATTAGCATTATGTTGGCACAGTGATTAGCACTGATGCCTCACAGTACCAGGGACCCTTGGGTGACAGCGTGGAGTTTGCACGTTCTCCCCGTCTCTGTGTGAGTTTCCTCCAGGTGTTCCGGTTTCCTCCCACAGTCCAAAGATGTTAGCTGGAATGGCCATGCTGAATTGCCCCTTGGTGTTGAAACATTAAGTGGGTTATGAGGACAGGTGGGGTGGCGGGGAGGGTATGGGCCTAGGTTTGGTGCTCTTTCAGAGGATCAGTGTAGACTCGATGGGCCGAACGGCCTTCTACTGCACTGTAGGGATTATGCGATTTTATAAAAAGTGACTAACGCAGCTTGGAGTCCATCATACTTAAAATACTTGGGACCATGTTGACTAAAGAGGTGAACAGCTGGAAAGGTAACATCATCAATCAACAGGCACACTTTCTAAGCTGGAAGAGTGATGTCTATACAGATTGCAAATATGTCCAGGTTGTTTTGGGATTTACCGCTAAATTAGTTTAGAAGTGTTCAGTGAACACTGAAAAGGCTATGTTGCAATGAATATTATTTTGTTTTCTTTCTTTCATAGAATATGGCCAATACTGACAAGGCCAGTGTTTGTTGCCCATTCCCAATAGACCTCGGACTGAATGACTTGCTTGACCATTTCAGTGGCCAATTCAGAGGAGTCACATTCAGGCCAGATCAGGTGAGGCTGGCAGATTTCCTTCCTTAAAAACACTTTTGTGGTCCGAATTGGTTTTTGTAACAGTCAGTGATAGTGTTATGATCACTATTGCCAAGATTAGCTTCATATCACATATTTATTATTTGAACCAATGCTCGACCAGCTGCCATGCTGTGATTTGAACCCGTTTGCCCAGGCATTAACCTTACCCTCTGTGTTGTAAGCTCAGTGATATTATCAGTGTGTTCCCCAAGATGATGGAACTTGCAAGTTTCTCTGGTTCCAGGTTATTGGAGTGTTCTGCACCAGCCAGCTTGGGCTCAAACCAGCCCTCCGAGCCTTTCATCACCCTGGTGCAACCTGGAGTTCAGAGAATCTAAGAAACAATGCAAGTTTAGTGAATCTAGCGGTCTGCAACGGAGCTGGACGTGTGCTGGTAATTGGAGGCGGGGCTGGAGCTTTGTCAATTTCATGGATAACAGTCTTAGAAGAAGAGACTGAACCATCAGGAGATGAGCAGTTGCTGAGGCCATCTGAGTCGGAATGGTTTTTTGAGGGCTTCCCAAGGCCAGATCTTCAAAAGTGAAAAATTGAAATCCCCTCTTGAGGGAGGCAGACTTTAAAAAAAAAAATCCAATTAAGGGGCAATTTAGCTTGGCCAATCCGCCCACCCTGAACATCTTTTTGGGTTGTGGGGGGTGAGATCCACGCAGACACTGGGAGAATGTGCAAACCTCCACGCGGACAGTGACCCGGTGCTGGGATCGAATACGGGTCGTCGGCGCTGTGAGGAACCACTGTGCCACCGTGCCGCCCAATATTTTGTGACTTAACATGTCCACTGTCACCTTAGGTGTGTTCTTGAGAAATCTATTTCAGTCGCACCTGTTATTTACCACATATAGTGTTGTGTGCTGTCACAGGTTTACTGTTAATTAATATTTTCCTCTTGCCAATCCTGAATGTTAGAGTCTGAAACAGATATTATCGATTGCTTAACTTTTCTGATTTTTTATAGTAAATCTTTTTGGTTTAAAACCATGGAACTGTTGGCTTTATTTTCTTAGTGGATAACTGAAATAAAATGAAATGAAAATCGCTTATTGTCACAAGTGGGCTTCAAGTGAAGTTACTATGAAAAGCCCCTAGTCGCCACATTCCGGTGCCTGTTGGGGGAGGCTGGTACGGGAATTGAACCCGCGCTGCTGGCCTGCCTTGGTCTGCTTCAAAAGCCAGCGATTTAGCCCAGTGTGCTAATCCAGCCCGTTTCAAGACATAGGAGCAGAAGTAGGCCACTCGGCCCATCAAGTCTGCTCCGCCATTCAATCATGGCTGATATTTTTCTGATCCCCATTCTCCTGCCTTCCCCCCATAACCCCTGATCCCCTTATTAATCAAGAACCTGTCTATCTCTGCCTTAAAGACACTCAGTGATTTGGCCTCCACAGCCTTCTGCGGCAAAGAGTTCCACAGATTCACCACCCTCTGGCTGAAGAAGGCTAAAACATCAGGCTGTTCCAAAATATAATTGGACGGCTTGATGGACAAGGGTGATATATTTCAGATAAATTGACTTAATTCTCAGTTTGCGCGCAATGCAAACTGATCATTTGTCCTTACCTCATAGAAATCCAGGCAAGTATAGTCACGCCCAAACCATGGAATTCCCATCACCAGTTTTTTGGGATCAACACCCAGACGGATATAAGCAGAGAGCCCTTAGTGGAGAAAAGTATGACTGTATTAGGATAACATAGATACACACAAGCAGCTCTCTTGACCAGAATTTTTTTATTGGACGTACCTGATAAAGCCTGGTGATAGGGAGCGTTTGCTTTTGCAAAGCAGTCACGCCACATTTGAAGGTGTATTGCAAACGATTGCACAACAAAAAAGTCGCAGGACTTTGCAACAGCTGCAAAATCATTGCAGTTGAAAGCTCTGCAGTCTGGGGTCCAAGGAAGAGTCACTGAAATCTAAGAGGAAGTAAAAGTTAGTTTTATCTCACATCTCATGTTCCATAACACTGGTAGTTATTCGGGGTGGAATCTTCCCGGCCTGCCAGTGGTGGGAAGCTGCCCATTCGGCATACTCATTAAAAGGCCACATTGATGGCATGAAATCCCCTCTCTCCAAATTAACTTCCTCACCGGTGAGAAAGTAGAATATTCACTTTTTTCAACAATGTATAAGTGACTTGCACTTGGTGAGCTTGACGTCTTTGTGGACTATGAAAGCGTTGGAGGTGTTGCTTGGGCCTTTGGGAACCACTGATTTTAATGATTCAGAGGAGGCTGGTGGTAAACAAACATGGATTTATTTACACGATGTGGTGAACGTATTCACCATAGTATAAACTGTCTATATAGTACTGTGACCTATGACCAGGAAATAGTAATACGATCTGCCACCATGTATTGTATAGGAGCCCCGGTGGGCTCCGTCTCTGGCTCCGCCCCCCGGGCTGTATATAGACCTGGCCACCTGTGGGCGGCACTCATTGTCCCAGCAATTACAGGCAGGCAAGTTCTCTGTTAATAAAGCCGATGTTCACTCCTTCTCATCGTCTTGCAGTGAATTGATGGTACAACAATTTATTAGCCGAAGACATCCCTATGGAAGCCGCTCTAAAGCCTGATAAACTCGAAGCACGAGCTAAGGCGATCTTCCCCCACTGGCTCCGCTGTTTCCAGGCCTGCCTCAACTCCTCTGAAACGCCTCCCTCCGACGCCCTCAAGCTGCGCCTCCTCCACGCCCGGGTGAGCCATCGAATCTCCGTGACGATTGAGAAAGCCGACACGTACGATGAGGCTGTCGCAACGCTGGAGGAGCGTTTCATGATGCTGTAAACGAGGTGGCACCTTCTCACTACCCGCTGTCAACGCGTCGGGGAAATCGCTGGACGGGTCGCTGGAGAACCTGACTCTACTCGCCAGAAACTGCAACTACCAGGCTGTGAAGGCTGGGGAGCGCATGAAGCTGCAGATCTGGGACACCCATGTGGCTGGGGTCCAGTCTAACTACGTCAGGCAGCGACTGCTGGAAAACGGGGCCTCGGACCTGCAGGATACGGTAAACTAGCCACCACATTAGAGGTGGCCTACCAGAGCCTCAGCACGTTCCCTGCAGACCCAGCAAACCCCTCGTGGGCACCACTGACGTGGCCCTCACCAGGTCCGACTACGTCACAGGCCTGTGCCGCGCGGCTGCCCGTCCAGACCGGGCGGTCCGTCATGCTACTTCTGCGGTCAGGGCTAACACCCCAGGCAGCGTTGCCCAGCCCGCATCGCAACATGCAGCGACTGTGGCAAAAAGGGACAAAAAGGGACATTTTGCCAGAGTCTGCCTGGCACGACATAAAGCCCCGAAGTCTAAAGTGTACCAGGCCCAATCCACGGACTCACAGGCCCACAGACCCCGCAATGTGGCTGCGTGTCGGCAGGGAAAGCCCTCTTCGGACGCATCAGCCGCCTCGTGCAACTCGTGGGGGGCGCCACCTTTAACTCAGCCCGACACATGGGGGCGGCCATCTTGGCCACCATCTTCAAAACCAACCGACCCGTGCAACCGATGGGGGCGGCGTTCTTGGTCGCCATATTCAAATCGGCCCGACCCATGCGACTCGTGGGAGTTGCCATCTTGTGACTCCGATACCTCCGACCACGCAGACTACCTGCAGCTCGGCCCCCTCACCCTCTTCCAGTCGCAGCCAAAGCCCCTGGAAAATTCAATGATGGTCGTCCGGGTCAACGGGCATGAGACCCCATGTCCTTTCCACTCTGGGAGCAGCGAGCTTCGTCCACCCCGACACGGTAATGCGCTGCTCCCTCCACATCGAACCCGCGACCCAGACAATCTCCCTTGCTTCCGAATCCCATTTGGTGCAGATCCGGGGACGCAGAGTGCAAACTGCACTTCTATCAGCCAACTGCAATATATACTTCCTGACCGTCATTGACGAGTACTCCCGCTTCCTTCGCTGTCCCTTGTCCCGACATGACCTTGGTCACTGTGATAAAGGCCCTGCACAGCATCTTCACACTTGTATACATCCACAGTGACCGGAGCACATCGTTTATGAGCGATGAGCTGCGTCAGTACCTGCTCAGTAAGGGCATCGCCTCGAGCAGGACTACGAGCTGTAACCCGCTGGCAATGGGCAGGTGGAGAGGGAGAATGCAACGGTATGGAAGGCTGTTCTTCTTGCCCTCTGGTCGAGAAGTCTCCCGATTCCCCCTTGGCAGAAGTTCCTCCCAACGCGCTCCACTCCATTAGATCGCTCCTCTGCACAGCCACGAACGAGACCCCTCACGACCGTGTGTTTGTCTTCCCTAGGAAGTCCATCTCCGGGGTCTTACTTCCATCCTGGCTGCCAACTCCGGGACCTGTCCTTCTCCGGAAGCATACGAGGCGCCATAAGACTGACCCCCTGGTCAAAAGGGTCCAGCTGCTGCACGCCAACCCCCAGTACGCCTACGTCGTGCACCAGGACGGACGACAAGATACGGTCTCCCTATGGGACCTGGTGCCTGCTGGTTCCCCCGCCAACGCCCCCCCCCCCCCCCCCCCCCCCCGGCCATCTACCGCTACCCCCTACGTTCCTTGAACCCCCCCTGGGGCCCCTGTACTGTCCTGCGCCTACACTGCCACCATCCACCACCCCCCTGCCGCCCCCCTCCCCTCAACCGATGCCGACAAGCCAGACTGAAGCTCCAGACAACAGGCTCTTGGAGTCATCAACTGCAACCCGCAACTGCAACTACGCCCGCACCCGCCGCACCGCCAGAGCTGAGGAGGTCCAAGAGAACAATCCGGCCTCAAGACAGACTGAATATATGATGACCCCACTTCATCCCCGCCGGACTTCATTTTTTAACAGGGGGTGAATGTGGTGAATGTATTCACCATAGTATAATCTGTCTGTTTAGTACTGTGACATATGGTCAGGAAATGGTAATGCAATCTACCCTGTCTGTATAGTACTGTGGCCGATGACCAGGAAATAGTAATACGATCTACCACCATGTATTGTACAGGAGACCCGGTGGGCTCCGCCTCAGGCTCCGCCCCCCCCCCCCCCCGGGCTGTATATAGACCTGGCCACCTGTGGGCGGCACTCTTTGTTACTGAACTTATAGGCAGACAAGTTCTCGGTTAATAAAGCCTCTGTTCACTCACTCTCATCGTCTTGCAGTGAATTGATGGTACAACACACTATTTACAAAGGTCTGTATGATGCAGCATATCGCTCCCAGTAAAATCCTAGCTGGAGGACGAATCACACCAGGCCCTGTTATGGGTCTGCTTTTATGTTAGCTTAAAATGAGCTCAGGTGGTTGACCTCTGCTCCCTACCTGGGAAGCTCATGCTCCATGAGGCCGATGGGGAGATCAATGATCCGTTAACAAGTGTATGGGTAAATATGTATAGCCTCCGACCAGTAGGTGTCAGTCAGGTTTGTATTAGCCCCTTAGTAACCAAGGGCTGGTTTAGCACACTGGGCTAAATCACTGGCTTTTAAAGCAGACCAAGGCAGGCCAGCAGCACGGTTCAATTCCCGTACCAGCCTCCCCGGACAGGCGCCGGAATGTGGCGACTAGGTTGCTTTTCACAGTAACTTCATTGAAGCCTACTCGTGACAATAAGCGATTTTCATTTCATTTTTCATATTAGTTCCAGTTTTCTAGCATTAGTTTCCTCCCCACAGTTTATTGTACTATAATAAAATTAACTCGTCTTGAATGTTCTTTAGTACGTCGACCCAGTAATTGTCTTTGCACAAGAACATAACACACACGGGTAACAGGCAAAGGGTAGAGGAATGGGGGACTCTATGGGAAGGTACATGAACTGTCCTGGGTAGGGAGGGAGGCAGCAAGGGAATACAAGACCGCAGGAATATGGGACGGAGTGAAGGGTCTTGTTTGTTGCGTTTCGGATCTTGTGGTTGGATGAGCGAGGGGGGGTTGCGGACAGGGATAGGGGTAGAGAGATTGTTCGAGAGGGTGGGGTCAGTGATGTCTGGAGTGGAGTCCTGGGAGTTGACCAGTGGAACCGATTGCGAGGCGTGGGTTGGGGTTAGGGTGGTGGGGTGCAAGAGCGTGGCAAATCCAGGGTAACAGTTGGATAGATTAGGGCTTGATGGGGATTCATGGAAACCAACAAAACAGTTGGCTCAATCGTTGCAGGGGTGAGGGTCAGGATAGCCATGAGTTGGTATTGAGTACGGACTCAGAGGGGAGAGATGACATGTGGAGGAAGATGGCTATAGTTGCAAGACTGACGGTGGAATGTTGAATAGTGACAGAGAGAGGAACTGTTGAATAGGGTCTGTCAAGGGTGATTGGGGGAAAGTAGTGGCTAATGGGTGAGTGTTGAAGGTAGTGGAGTGAGTCTGGGAGGTGACAGGCACAATTTCATACTCTTCATTACAGAAGCCTGTAATCCAGTGGTTCCCAACCTTTCTTTGGCCATGCCCCACCTAATCACCTCTAAAATCCTGATGCCCCCTCCCCATGTGGTGATATATAATTCTTATCATTTAAAAAGTGAACTCCGTTTCAGCTGAAGAAGCTTAAAACGCCAATACCTTGGTTTAAACAAGCTTCAAAAGAACATGGCATCCATGAAAAAGAAAAATGAAACAAACAAAAGACAGTTAAAGTTCTGAGCAAGAAATTACTAAAAAATTGTAAAAATAAAAATCGAAAATTTGGACCCAGACCTCCTCAGTCGCGCTCAATTGCCCCCCTTAAAAATCAAATTGCCCCCCTGTGGGGAGTACGCCCCATGTTGGGAACCACTGCTGTAGTCCCTTCAAATAAGAGGAGGGTCTTTTGGGGTGGGTGCAGTACAAGGTTCATTAAAAAGGGACACCCCAATAATTATGAGGCAAATGGATGAGAAGAACTCTCACGTGTGTTATCTCTGTGTTGAAGCTGACGTTGCAGCAAGCATATACCTGACTCAAAGGTCTCATAACATTGAGATTCCAGCTAGAACACAGTGGCACAATGGTTAGCACTGCTGCTTCACAGAGCCAGGAACCAGGGTTTGATTCCAGCCTTAGGTAGCTGTGTGGCGTTTGCACGTTCTCCCCGTGTCTGCGTTGTCTGATGCACCTTGCAAAATATAGCAGCACAGTAGCACATTGGTTAGCACAGTTGTTTCACAGCTCCAGGGTCCCAGATTCGATTCCCGGCTTGGGTCACTATTTGTGTGGAGTCTGCACGTTCTCCCCGTGTCTGCGTGGGTTTCCTCCGGGTGCTCCGGTTTCCTCCCACAGTCCAAAGGCGTGTAGGTTAGGTGGATTGGCCTTGATAAATTGCCCTTAGTGTCCAAAACGTTTAGGAGGGGTTATTGGGTTTCGGGGATAGGGTGGAAGTGAGGGCTTCAGTGGGACTCGATGGGCCAAATGGCCTCCTTCTGCACTGTATGTTCTACGTTCTGTGTAACCCATCAGTAGATGTTACTGGAGCTATCGAAAAGCAATCCCACAGTATCTCGCTCTCAACATATCTTCCTCTGCTTCAAATCCAAATTTCCTGTAAATTGCCCCTTAGTGTCCAAAAAGGTTGAGTGGGGTTACTGGGTTATGGGGATAGGGTGGAGGTGTGAGCTTGAGTGGGGTGCTCTTTCCAAGGCCCGGTGAAGACTCGATGGGCCAAATGGCCTCCTTCTGCACTGTCAATTCTATGATTCTCTGATACTATGGTGCATGGAGGGGATTTCCAGAGGGAAAAATGAAGGACTGAGATTTCTCCTCTGCTAATGAGGAATTTGAAGGGGATGGATGGGCTAAAATGTCATGGCAGCACATGCAGAGGCCATTACAAGGCCATGCAGGATCGTGACCAGCTGATACCTGCCAGATCCCAGGCACAATAAGCTGCTGGGGCATTTTCAACAGCAGTTAATTTTCAGCTCTCCACTCGTATGTAAATTGGTTGATGATCGCTGAATTAAATTGTACGGCTTAGCATCCGCTTTGCTGGTGGTTTGATTGTTTGCATGCTCCAAGCTGTGCTGATTGACTAAGCCCTGGCTCTAAATGTGCACATTATAATCTGCACAGCTCTCCATTCTCCCGCAACCTGCAGTTAGAAATGAGGGGTGTGATTGTCTGTCGGCTGATACCCGAATCGCGAATTGAGAATATGGTGTCAGCCATCGAGGTCGGTGCCGGGCGCCTAATGGAACACAATGCTGCGGCGCCTCAATAGGGCTGGTTTAGCTCAGTGGGCCAGGCAGCTGGTTTGTGATGCAGAACAAGGCCAGCAGCACGGGTTCAATTCCCGTACCGGCCTCCCCGAACAGGCGCCAGAATGTGGCAACTAGGGGCTTTTCGCAGTAACTGCATACTTGTGACAATAAAATTATTGTCGGTGTGAATGAGGTCCACACCACGCATCGGCGTGGGCATGCAAACTGTACAGTCGCACGCATGAACCTTTTATGAACCAGCCCAAGCCGGGAGCCGGCTGGAAGTGATGGCGGTGAGGGTCACGTGTGGATTTTCAAATCAGGTAATAGGTACTGTGGCCGCTGAGGGAGAGTGAGGGGGTAGGTAATGCCCCTAAGAGCGCAACTATGGGCTGACAGCTGTACCAATGGCTGGGAGGTGTCTGCCACGGCCGGGCGAGTGGGGGTGGGGTGGGGGGAAGGGGTGTGACCAGGGGATGGGGTGTGGGGTTGGGTTGTTCCCCCCCCCCCGGGACCGGCGTGTCCAGGCTCGGACCACCATTGCGGGCGGCCTGCAAGGCAGCCATCTGGCTGCATGCCCTCCTGACCGCCTGTTGTGGCCCGTAGATACGCAGGGCGCCAGCGGCCCTATGGGTGCCAGCGCCCGCGAGGCCATCTCGCCTGGAGCCCACTGACCCCAACGGCCCATCCACGGGATGGCCGTGGTCCAGGGCAGCCTGTGGCCCACCAGGCGGTGGGCCCCCTGCATGCACCCATCCAAGGCGCTGCCGGACAGGGGAACCACGGAGCGAGCCTCGGCAGTCGCAATCAGCATGGCCGTCGGCACCCACACTCAGACTCATCTGATTTTCAAACATAGATGTAGATTAAAATCCCCCATGACTTTTGCAGTCCCTTTCTGACAAGCCCCCAATAGTTCACCTTTCATACTCTGCCCTGTCATGTGGTTACAATTGGGGCCTCACGGTAGCATGGTGGTTAGCATCAATGCTTCACAGCTCCAGGGTCCCAGGTTCGATTCCCGGCTGGGTCACTGTCTGTGTGGAGTCTGCACGTCCTCCCCGTGTGTGCGTGGGTTTCCTCCGGGTGCTCCGGTTTCCTCCCACAGTCCAAAGATGTGCGGGTTAGGTGGATTGGCCATGCTAAATTGCCTGTAGTGTAAGGTTAATGGGGGGATTGTTGGGTTACGGGTATACGGGTTACGTGGGTTTAAGTAGGGTGATCATTGCTCGGCACAACATCGAGGGCCGAAGGGCCTGTTCTGTGCTGTACTGTTCTATGTTCTATGTTATAATTAGGGAGCGTGTACACCAACCACTCCCACAAGCGAGTTCTTCCCTTCATCATTTCACATTTCGACCCAAATTGTTTCCACATCCTGGTTTCCTGAGCTTAGATCGTACGAAGAGCTGCAGAGTTACAGGGAAAGGGTGGGGCTGTCATTGGAAATCTTTGTTAAAGACCAATCATGATGGACCAAGTGGCCTCTTTTGGTACTGTGTAATTCTTATAATCATGTGAACATTACTATTCAAACTATTCCATCCCTCGAACCTGGGTTTCCAGTCGCTTGTATAATTCCAGGCGAGAAGGCCAACATCACCCGATCAACTGAGTATTGAGCTGCTGTTGATTCAACGTTAAATGTCTAATCTCAGCGATCAGAATCACAGGACCACAGAAACACACACAGTGCAGAAGAGGCTCTTCGGCCCATCGAGTCTGCACCTATGCCCGAAAAACATCTGACCTGCCCACCTAATCACACTTGCCAGCTCTTGGCCAATAGCCTCGAATGTTATGACATGCCAAGTGCTCATCGAGCCACCTCTTAAAAGGAGGTGAAGCAACCCGCCTCCACCAACCTCCCAGCGATTGCGTTCCAGACCGCCACCACCCTCTGGGCAAAACAGTTTTTCCTCAGATTCCCCCAGAGCCTCCCGCTCCTCACCTTAAACTTTGGCCCCTCATAACTGACCCTTCAACTAAGGGCAACAGCTGCTCCCGACCCACCCTGTTCATGACGCTCATCACCTTGTACACCTTGATCAGGTCGCCCTCTCAGTCTTCTCTTCAAAGGCCCAAGTAGCTTGTTAACAAGATGATGCACCACTAAACCGCAGTCAGGAATAGCTATTTCAATCTATTTATCCAGAAAATATACCCAAAATTATTTAGATTAACTCAGTTCATAAACTCAATTGTTTGTCACCATTTTGAAAAAAATGCGGTCCTTTACCTGTGATCCGGGTATCATACGTTGGAAGGTTTCTGTGACTTCTGCGACCAACGCAGATAGTCCTTCAAAATTTTTCATCTGATGGCTGAATTCCAGATTGATTCCATCCAGGAAGTATTTTTGCGTGGAATGCACCATACTTGTAATCCAAAGGTTTCGAAGCAATCTGTCTTGACTGTACATCTGAAGCATAACATCTGGGAAAGTGTGAAGGAACAACAAGTATCATTAAAAAAAAATCAAAGACTTCCGGTTGCGGCTGTGCCTGGGTAGGTTGCACGGTCGGCAGCTCCCACCGATAACGGACTTTTGGGCCCTTTTAAGGAGCCTCAGCGGCATTTGCTCGGCGATTCCCGGTGTGGGAAGGAAGCAGCGAGGGCCCCCCAGCACTGTATGGAGTGGACCAGGAGCGGAGCGGTCAAAAAAGTGGCTTTAGAGCAGAGAGGAGAACGGGCGTGAAAAAACAAGATGGCGGCGGGCGGGGGCCAGGCAGCGAGGGCCCAGTGGTCACGGGAGCAGCAGGAGTTCTTAAAAAGCTGCTTTGCTGACTTGAAGGCGGAGATGCTGGCCCCTATGAAGGCGTCGATTGCGAGGTTGGTGGAGAACCAGAAGATGCAGGGGACGACGATTAAGGAGGTGCAGCAGAAGGTCTCTGACAATGAGGATGAGATTCTAGGCCTGGCTGTTAAAGTAGAAGCGCACAAGGCGCTTCACAAAAAATGGCAGGAGAAGCTGGAGAACAGGTCGAGGAGGCAGAACCTGCGGATTCTGGGTCTCCCTGAAGGCGTGGACGGGTCGGATGCTGGGGCGTATGTGATCACGATGCTGAGCACGCTGATGGGTGCGGGGGCCATCCCCAGGCCCCTGGAGCTGGATGGAGCACACAGAGTCTTGGCAAGGAGGCCGAGGGCGAACGAACCGCGCGAGGGCGATGGTGGTGAGGTTTTACCATTTCACCGACAGGGAGTGTGTCCTGCGATGGGCGAAGAAGGAGTTGAGCAGCAGGTGGGAGAATACCGAGATCCGTAAAATCAGGACTGGAGTGCAGAGCTGGCCAAGAAGCGGGCAGGATTCAACCGGGCTAAGGCGATCCTCCACGGGAAGGGGGTGAAGTTTGGGCTGTTACAGCCGGCGAGACTGTGGGTCACATCCCAGGACCGACACCACTATTTTGATACGCCGGATGAGGCGTGGACTTTTATCAAAAAGGAGAAGCTGGACTTGAATGAATGGTTTGCAGTATGTTACGTGGGATGTTGGTGAGGGAGTGGGGGCGATGCTTGTTGAGTGGGGTTTATTTCTTTCGTTTTTATTTCCCCGCGTTTTCTTGGGAATGGGTGGGCCCGTAGCCCGAGATCCTCGGGGACTGGGGTGAGGTCACAGTTAAAAGGAACTGCGCCACGGGGGCGGGGTCGGCCCAGGTAGGGATTAAGCAGTTGCTTGGCCGGGGAAGGGGGGGGGGGGAGTTGGTGGGGGGGGGGGGGGGGGGGGGGACTGGGTTACTGCTGTGCTGATTGAGGGGGTGTTGACGGTAAGAGGGTGAATCGGGGCAGGAAGCCTCCGCCTGGGGGGCTGGAGAGTGCGGCAGTCATGGGCACGTGGCTGGCCTAAAAAAGGAGAGAGCTAGTCGGCAGGGGTGGGTGCAGGTAGCCCCCCAATCCGGCTGATCACGTGGAATGTGAGAGGCCTAAATTGGCCGGTCAAGAGGGCCCGGGTCTTTTCGCACTTAAATGGACTGAAGGCAGACGTAGCCATGCTACAGGAAACACACCTGAAGAGCGCAGATCAAACTAGGCTGAGGAAGGGATGGGTGGTGATGTACCATCAATTGAACGCGAGACGAGTTGCTGGACAAAAGTATGGCTTTAATCAGCTAGATGTTAGCCCTGCGGTCGATTACAGTAAATGGACGACCGCCGGGAGTACTGGGTATTTATACCCCTCCCTGGAGGCGGGGTTAACTCAGCCCCTCGACCAATCGGGGAGCCGTCACATGACTGGTCTCAACCAACCGGTCGAGAGGCACATGACCGACCAGGGCCAATGGTAAGCCGGTGTTCTGCACCAATGGCAGGCAGCTATGCTAATCATACCACCACAGGTGGGACAGGTGTTTTACTCAGGGCTGGATGCAAAAAACAGGGTGGTCGCAATCCTGGTGAGTAAGTGTGGTGAATCACAATCCTAGTAATTCACACTGTCTGATATTGTATTTGTTGTGTCTTTGTAAGCTCGGTATACGAGCAGTTGCGCGGCTCTGCCAATAGGGGTAGATGAGGAGTTTGTACTGGGCTCCACCCTTGGCTCCGCCCATGGTTCTGCCCATGGCTCCTCCCACTAACTGGAAGTATAAAGATCTGCAGTTGTGAGCCTGCTGCCAGTTCATCTCATCGCAGGCAGGCTCAGGATCCAACTCCGACACTACTACCGCCGAGGTGCCTCTCACACTACACCCCACCCAACCCCCCGCGCCCGGCGCCCCCACGCCTGTAGGTTCACTGCCCGTGCTCTGCGCCCCCGCGCCTATGGGTTTCCAGCGCTCCCCATCACCAGTCGAACCAGTCGGGTACGAAGCTCGGTCCGAGTCACCCCCGGTGTCCGCCATGGTACCTTCGCCGACCGCCACCACCCAGCCACCAGAAGAGGCTGCAACCCCAGTGCTTCGTAGATCTCAGAAGATAAGTCGACCGCCGGACCGACTCAATTTGTAGACCCATCACCCCCTCTGGACTTGATTTTTTTACAGGGGGTGAATGGGGTGAATCACAATCCTAGTAATTCACACCGTGTTATATTGTATGTGTTGTGTCTTTGTAAGCTCGGTATACGAGCAGTTGCGCGGCTCGGCCCATAGGGGGAGATGAGGAGTTTGTACTGGGCTCCACCCTTGGCTCCGCCCATGGTTCCGCCCATGGCTCCTCCCACTAACTGGAAGTATAAAGATCTGCAGTTGTGAGCCTGCTGCCAGTTCATCTCGTCGCAGGCAGGCTCAGTTGTAAGACTATTAAAACCACTGTTCACTTCCAACCACGTGTCTTGTGAATTGATGGTCACATCAGTAAGCGGGTGGCATTTGAGGTGGTGGGTATTGTGGCGGACAAAGGGGGACGGTATGTTATGGTGAATGGTAAGCTGCAGGGGGCCCGGGTGGTGCTGGTGAATGTGTATGTCCCAAACCGGGACGATGCGGGGTTCATGAAGCGGATGCTGAGTCGGATCCCGGATCTGGAAGCAGGTAGTTTGATAATGGGGGGGGGGCCTTCAATATGGTGCTGGACCCGGCACTGGATCGGTCTGGATCGAGGTCGGGTAAGAGGCCGGCAGCAGCTAAGGTTCTGAGGGGGTTCATAGACCAGATGGGGAGAGTGGATCCATGGAGATTTGCTAGGCCAAGGGCGAGGGGGTTTTCCTTCTTCTCCCATGTACACAAGGCTTACTCGCGGATAGATCTCTTCGTGGTAAACAGGGCGCTAATCCGGAGAGTGGAGGGGGTGGAGTACTTGGCCATTGCGATCTCGGACCATGCCTCACATTGGGTGGATCTGAAGATGGGGGAGGAGAGAGGCCAGCGCCCATTGTGGCGGACGGACGTGGGACTACTGGTGGATGAGGAGGTCTGTGGGCAGGTCCGGGGGTGCATCCAAAGATATATGAAGGCCAATGATAATGGGGAGGTGTCGATGAGTGTGGTCTGGGAGGCGCCCAGGGCCCACAGAGAGAAGAGGGAGAAGATGGAGAGGGAGAGATTGGTGGGGGAGTTACTGAGGGTGGATAGGAGATATGCAGAATTCCCTGAGGAGGGGCTGTTGAAGGAGCACCGGAGCCTCCAGACGCAGTTTGACTTGCTAACCACGGGGAAGGCTGAGGCCCAGTTGAGGAAGCTACAAGGAGCAGTATATGAGTATGGGGAGAAGGCAAGCTGGATGTTGGCACATCAGCTGCGGAAGTGGTAGCGGCAATGGACACAGAGAAAGCCTTTGATCGGGTGGAGTGGGAGTATTGTGGGAGGTGTTAGGCAGGTTTGGGTTTGGGGAGGAATTCATAGGATGGGTCAGATTGTTGTACCAGGGCCCGGTAGCGAGTGCTTCGACGAACCGGCTGCGGTCAGAGTATTTCAGGTTATATCGTGGAATGAGGCAGGGGTGCCCTCTGCCCCCCCCCTGCTGTTTGGCGATTGAGCCGTTGGCGATGGCGTTGAGGGAGACCAGAAACTGGAGGGGGTTGGTTCGTGTGGGGTGGGGTGGGAGGAACACCGCGTCTCACTGTATGCGAATGACCTGCTTTTGTTCATTGCAGATCCGGTGGAGGGGATGGGGGAGGTTATGCAGATTCTTAGGGATTTTGGAAACTTCTCGGGATACAAGTTAAATGTGGGGAAAAGCGAGCTTTCTGTAGTGCATGCGAGAGGCCAGGAAAAGAGATTGGGGGAGCTACCGCTTAAGGGCAGCACGGTAGCATTGTGGATAGCACAATCGCTTCACAGCTCCAGGGTCCCAGGTTCGATTCCGGCTTGGGTCACTGTCTGTGCGGAGTCTGCACAGCCTCCCCGTGTGTGCGTGGGTTTCCTCCGTGTGTTCCGGTTTCCTCCCACAGTCCAAAGATGTGCAGGTTAGGTGGATTGGCCATGATAAATTGCCCTTAGTGTCCCTTAGTGTTGGGTGGGGTTACTGGGTTATGGGGATAGGGTGGAGGTGTTAACCTTGGGTAGGGTGCTCTTTCCAGGAGCTGGTGCAGACTCGATGGGCCGAATGGCCTCCTTCTGCACTGTAAATTCTATGATCTAAAAAAATTCTATGAAGATGGTGGAGAGGAGCTTTCGGTACTTGGGTATCCAGGTAGCCAAGAGTTGGGGGGTTTTACACAAGCCCAATCTAGCGGGCCTGGTGGATCAGATGGATGAGGACTTTAAGAGGTGGGATGTGTTGCCACTCCCCCTGGCGGGTAGGCTGCAGTCCGTAAAAATGACGGTTCTCCCTCGGTTCCTGTTCGCCTTCCAGTGCCTGCCTGTTCTCATCCCCAAGTCCTTCTTTAAGCGGGTAAACAGGAGCATTCCGGGATTTGTGTGGGCAAATAAGACCCCGCGGGTTAAGAGACTGTTCTTGGAGCGCAGTCGTGAGGGGGGTGGGTTGGCACTGCTGAACTTGTGCAGCTATTACTGGGCAGCGAATGTGTCTATGATTCGGAAGTGGGTAATGGAGGGAGAGGGGGCGGCGTGGAAACGGCTAGAAGTGTCGCCCTGTATAGGCACTAGCTTGGGGGCACTGGTGATGGCACCGTTGCCGCTTCCGCCGACGCGGTACACCACGAGCCCGGTAGTGGCAGCGATATTGAGGATCTGGGGGCAGTGGAGACGCCATTTTGCAAAGGTTATGTCCAAGATCTTGGACACTCGGGTAAAACCGAGTTGGGGGACAGCGATATTTGGGATATCGGAAGATCCGGGTGTGCAGGAGTTGAAAGGGGCCGGGGTTCTGGCCTTTGCCTCCTTGGTAGCCACGTTATTAGTTAGGGGCAGATGCCCTATGTTGTTTTGTTTGTTAAATTCTTAGCTGGATAGTGGGTTAAGTGGTTTTTGTTGATTGCTTTGTTTTCTTTGTATTATTCTCTTTTTTGTAGTGTTTTGTAAAAAATTATTGAAAAATTTGGAATAAAAACATTAAAAAAAATCAATAAACAGACATTGGCAAGGTAAATTATCAAACAGAACCCGCAACGTCATGGAGAAGCAGGAGAGGAAGATTTATGTATAATTGCATTTACATAGTCTCATGTGAGAGTGCCTTTAAGAAATGGATGTTTAAGCAATGTACCTTTAAGAAATGCAGTGATGTCAGAGTGTGGGCGGAGCTGGGCCTTTAGCTCAGCCATTTTTGAAGTTTTTAATTTCAGTTTGAGAGAGCAGCTGAAAAGTGCCTGGCTGGTTTGCTGAGAGCTGCAGGAAGGGAAAGAGCTGGCCTGGTAATTTCTGCAAATCCAAATTCTTTAAATATATTGAATGTAACCTGTTGTGCTCCTATTTTTGAAGGGTTGAAGTCTTTAGGAGGTTTGAAAGACAGTTTGCAGGATTGGGTAGTGTATTATTTTCGGGGTTATCTTTGAAGTAAGGGGTGTTAAGAAATCCAATGTTTATTTTAAAAGGTTAAGTTGAGTTCTTGGAATAAACGTTGTTTTGTTTTAAAAACCCACGTGTCCATAATTGTAATACCAGACCTGGGGAAAAAGCCGTGTGCTTCAAAAGCAACAATCCATTTAAAGGTTGGACTCCATGATACATTTTGGGGTTCTGAAAACACCTCTCCCATAACA
This sequence comes from Scyliorhinus canicula, assembly GCF_902713615.1. NCBI lineage: Eukaryota > Metazoa > Chordata > Chondrichthyes > Carcharhiniformes > Scyliorhinidae > Scyliorhinus > Scyliorhinus canicula. Next base: position 7,500,494 of record NC_052149.1, on the reverse strand, counting down.
ATAGTGACTGTCACAACCTCAGGATGTCCTTCAAGTGCTTCCTATCCAATTAGTTATTTTTGAGGTGTAATCGCTGTTATTTTCTAAGTGGATGTGTTGGCTAATCTGTGCCCTGCAAGGTGCCACAAGTAGGAAAATGGACACTGAACCATTTGGTAATTTGGTAATGTTTGGTGATGGATGGAAAATTGCCCAGGTCACCATGGGAACGCTCTGTTCTTCCTCCAATTGTTCCAGTCGGGTCTTCTACACCAACCTGAATAGGCAGCAACAGCACCGCCTAATGCCTCATCAGAATCACCGCATCTCAGGCAATGCAGCACTCACTCACACTGCCCTTTGTGTCAATTGATGTGGTGATCCCAAATTGTTTTGACCATAAGAAGAGGGAGAGAAAAAGAGGGAGGGGGGGAGGGGGCGCGGGGGAGAGAATAATACAGAGAAGTAGCGTGAGAGTTCTCACAATAAAGGGGTTAACAATCACTGACTGCAGCTACGTTCCTGGGAAGCTGTTAGGACTGCAGGGAACAGCTGCAAAAATCATGGAAAAGGGAGCTTTGATCGTAATAGGACGGGATTCTCCGAGCCCGCGCCGGGTCAGAGAATCGCCGGGGGCGCGGGAAATTCCAGCCACGGCACTCCGACTCCGGGCCGCGATTCTCCAGTGATCGGAGAATAGCCGCCAATCACGTCCGCGGGGTCGTCATGGCGCTGGTCGGGGGCGGCAGAGATAGGCCCCCACGGTGATTCTCCGCGGGCGACGGGCCGAACTGCCGCCGAGTTCCGCTGAGTACCGTCGGCGTCTTTCCAACCTGGCACCACCCGGCGGGAGATCGGACCCGCGGCTGCAGTGGATGTTCTGGTGGTGGGGGAGGAGGGTGGGGGTGCAGGAGGATCTGACTCTGGAAGGGCCTCCACGGGGTCCAGGCCCATGACCGGGGTTTCCTATCGGCGGGCGTCCGCAATCTGGAGTGGGCCTACCTCCTTCTGCGCGGCCCGCTGTAAGGTCCCCGACATGTTGCTCCGTGCCGGCAACCACGCGCATGCGACGGCCCAGAGACGGCCTGCGAGCGTATGCGCAGACCCGCGCCAGCCGTGCAGGTCCGCCTTTTGGCACTGGAGCAGCGCGCAGCACTCCTGCACCATACTAGCCCCCTGAAGACCGGTGAATTGCTGGGCCAGGAGGCCCATTGACGCCGGCATACACCACTCCGGTGTTTACGCCGACGTCAACACTTTGGCCGGGATTTCGGAGAATCCTGGCCATAATCTTTATTGTCACAAGTAGGCTTACACTGCAATGAAGTTACTGTGAAAAGCCCCATGGTCACCACATTTCGGCGCCTGTTCGGGTACACAGAGGGAGAATTCAGAATGTCCAAATTTCTTAACAGCACGTCTTTCAGGACTCGTGGGAGGAAACCGGAGCACCCGGAGGAAACCCACGCAGACACGGGGAGAACGTGCAGACTCCGCGCAGACAGTGACCCAAGCTGGAATCGAACCTGGGACCCTGGTGCTGTGAAGCAACAGAGCTCACCACTGTGACCACAGGAGGGTTGTAACCACACACATCAGTGCTTTCCAGATAACAGCCCAGGGCTTAAAATGTGTTTCGAGCAAAGAACAAAGAACAATACAACACAGATACGGGCCCTTCGGTCCTCCAAGCCTGCGCTGATCACTTGTCCTGTATCCTTCTATCCCCCGTCTGTTCATCTGTTTGTCCAGATAAACCTTAAAGGTCGCTAACGTATCTGCCTCAACCACCTGACTTGGCAGTGCATTCCAGGCCACCACCACCCTCTGTGTAAAAAACTTCCCCCGCGCATTTCCAGTGAACCTATCCCCCTCACCTTGAACTTGTGCCCCCTTATGATTGTCATTTCCTCCCTGGGAAACAGCCTCCAACTGTTCATCCTATCTATACCTCTGATAATTTTATAAACGTCTATCAGGTTGCCCCTCAGCCTCCGTCTCTCAATCTCTCCTCATAGCTAATACCCTACATACCCAGGTAACAACCTGGTAAACCTTTTCTGTGCTCTCTCCAAAGCCTCCACGTCCTTCTGGTAGTGCGGTGACCAGAATTGGACACAGTATTTCAAATGTGGCCTAACCAACGTTCTATAAAACTGTAACATAATTTTCGAGCTTTTATACTCGATACACCATCCTGTGAAGGCAAACATGCCATATGCTTTCTTTACCACCATTACCACGCCCAGAGCTCTCTGTGTCTCGATGCTCCTGAGGGTTCTGCCATTTTTAAAAATAGCTCCCACCTGAATTAGATCTACCAAAATGTATCATCTCACATTTGTCCAGGTTAAATTCCATCTGCCATTTCTCCGCCCAATTTTGCAGGCTATCTATATCCTGCTGTATGCTCTGACAATCTTCATCACTCTACGCAACTCCTGCAATCTTAGTATCATCCGCAAACTTGCTGATCAGGCCCACTACATTTTCTTTCAAGTCATTTATTGATATTAACAACAGCAGAGGTCCCAGTACCGATCCCTGCGGAACATCACTAGCTACAGATCGCCATTCGGAAAACCACCTTTCCACTGCCACCGTCTTCTATGGCTAAGCCAGTTCTGAATCCATCTAGCTAGTTCACCCCTGACCCCATCTGATTTATTCTTTTGCACCAGCCTGCCATGAGGGACCTTGTCAAATGCTTTACTAAAGTCCATGTAGACAACATCCACATCCCTTCCCTCGTCAATCATTTTTGTCACCTCTTCAAAAAACTCTATTAAATTAAATAGAGGTTCTGGTTTAGCACAGGGCTAAATAGCTGGCTTTTAAAGCAGACCAAGGCAGGCCAGTAGCACAGTTTAATTCCTGTACCAGCCTCCCCAAACAGGCACCGGAATGTGGTGACTAGGGGCTTTTCACAGTAACTTCATTTGAAGCCTACTTGTGACAATAAGCGACTTTCATTTCATTTTTCATTTTTCAATTAGTGAGCCATGACCTCCCTCTTACAAAATCATGCTGTCTGTCACTAATAAGACCATTCACTTCCAAATGTGCATAGAATCTATCTCTGAGAATCCTTTCCCACAATTTCATTATCACTGACGTCAAACTCACTGGCCTATAATTACCCGATTATCCTTGCAAACCTTCTTAAGTAACGGGACAACATTGACGATCCTCCAATCCTCTGGAACCTCACCTGTGGCCAATGAGGGCACAAAGATTTCTGTCAGAGGCCCAGCGATTTCATCTCTTGTCTCCCTCAGTAATCTGGGATAGATGCCATCTGGCCCTGAGGATATGTCTGCCTTAATGCTTTTTAACACACCTAACACTTCCTCCCTCGTAATAACTGTTCTAAAGTGCTTACACATCCCTCTGAGACACCACCAATCAACGTGTCCCTCTCCTTTGTAAATACCAATGCAAAATACTCATTCAGGACCTCACCTACTGCCTTTGGTTCTATGCATAATTTCCCTCCTTTGTCCTTGCGTGGACCAACTGTTTCTCTAGCTACCCTCTTGTTCCTAATATACGTATAAAATGCCTTAGGATTCTCCTTAATCCTGTCTGCCAAGGACATTTCATGACCCCGTTTTGCCCTCCGAACTCCCTGCTGGAGCTCCTTTCTACTTTCCTTGTATTCTTCAAGTATTTCATCTGTTTTTAGTTGCCTGTACCTCACGTATGCATCCTTTTTCTTTTTGGCAATATTCTCAATTTCCCTGTTCGTCCACGGTTCCTGAATCCTGCCTTCCCTGTCCTTCCTTTTTATTGGCACATGCCTGACCTGCACTCCCATCAGCTGCTCCTTAAAAGACTCCCACATGCCAAATGTGGATTTACCCTCAAACAGCCTCTCCCAAACAACAGTCTCCAATAGCCATCCCCCAATTTACCAACTTAACCCGAGGACAACACTCGCCCTTTCCATGATAATCCAAAAGTTTACAGAATTGTGATCACTGTTCACCACATGTTCCCCCACTGCAACATTGATGACCTGGCCGGGCTCGTTCCCTAGGACAAGGTCCAATATAGCCCCCTCTCTAGTCGGACTACCCACATATTATTGCAAAACCCTTTCCTGGAAACACTTAACAAAATTCCTCACCATCCAGACCCCTAGACCTAATGAATTTTCAGTCAATATGAGGAAAATTAAAGTCTCCCACTGCACCAACCCTATCTGCTTACATATTTGCTCTTCAACTTCCGGTGGGCTGTTGGGAGGCCTGCAGTACACCCCATCATAGTGACCGCCCCCTTCCTGTTTCTGAGTTCTACCCACAATGCCTCGTTACTTGATCTTCCCATGGTGTCCTCCCTCTGTTCAGCTGTAATATGTTCTCTAACCAGTATTGCAACTCCCCCACCTCTTTTATCTTCCTCCCTGTCTCACTTAAAACACCTATATCCTGGAATATTTAGCTGCAACTCTGTCCCTTTTTTTTAACCATGTCTCCATTAAATCAACCACATCCAAGTTTTGGGCTTGAATCAAGGCTTTAGGCTCATCTGTCTTACCTGTTATACTCCGTGCATTGAAGCAGATATATTCCAGACCTCCAGGCCCACTGAGTTTGATCTCTCCCAGCCTGCCCTTCCTCGTAGCCAGCCTGGCCCTGGGGCCATGCTCATCCGCAGTCTCTACACTTGCTGGCTTACTGTTCTGATTCCCACCTCCCTGCCACATTAGCTTAAGCTCACCCGAACCATACTAGCAAACCTCCCAGCCAGGATATTGGTGCCCCTCCAGTTCAGGTGTAACCCGTCCTACTTGTACAGGCCCCACCTTCCCTGGAAGACATCCCAATGAACTAAAAAACTGAAGCCCTCCGTCCTGCACCAGTTCTTTCGCCACGTGTTCAGCTGCACTAGATCCCTGTTGCTAGCCTCGTGTGGCACGGGGTGTAATCCTGAGATTACTGACCTAGAGGTCCTGCTTTGAAATCTTCTACCTAACTCCCTAAATTGCCGCAGCAGGACCTCTCTACTCTTTTTACCTATGCCATTCGTACCAATAATTTGTACCAATGGGCAGCACGGTAGCACAGTGGCTAGCACTGTGGCTTCACAGCGCCAGGGTCCCAGGTTCGATTCCCGGCTCGGGTCACTGTCTGTGCGGAGTCAGCACGTTCTCCCCGTGTCTGCGTGGGTTTCCTCCGGGTGCTCCGGTTTCCTCCCACAGTACAAAGATGTGCAGGTTAGGTGGATTGGCCGCGCTAAATTGCCCTTCATGTCCAAACAGGTTCGGAGGGGTTATTGGGTTTCGGGGATAGGGTGGAAGTGATGGCTTAAGAGGGTCGGTGCAGACTCGCTGGGCCGAATGGCCCCCTTCTGCAGTGTATGTTCTATGTTCGATGTGGACAATGACCTCTGTCTGCTTTCCTTCCCGTTTTAGGATGCTTTGTACCCGCTCAGAGACATCCAGGACCCTGGCACCAGAGAGGCAAACTACCATCCTGGAGTCCCTTTCGTGGTCACAGAAGTGCCTATCTGTGCCCCTGACCATTGAATCTCTGACCACTATTGCTTTGCTGTGTACTGTATCCCTCCGTCGGTGCAGTAGGGCTAGTCGTGGTGCCTTTACTCTGGCCAATGCTGCTGTCCCGTGATGGACCTTCCCCCTCATCAGTAACTGTGAGCTGGGAAATAAATGTCAGACATTCTCGTTCAGTCTCCTGCCAATGAACTGCATGGCAGGTGCAAAAATGTAATAATCGCTTATTGTCACAAGTAGGCTTCAATGATGTTACTGTGAAAAGCCCCTAGTCGCCACATTCCGGCGCCTGTTCGGGGAGGCCGGTACGGGAATTGAACCAGCGCTGCTGGCATTGTACTGCGTTACAAGCCAGCTGTTTAGCCCACTGTGCTAAACCAGCCCCTAAATTAAGTGAGCCTGAAGGGTCCTGGAGCAGGGACATTCCTGACCAAGCCTGTGCTTCACGGCTCCCATTAAAACATCAGAGATGCAACTCAAGCATTCATCCTGTGACCTCACTGGGGGTCGGGACCCATGGTTTGTGAACCACTGGATTAGATAGAGGTGAAGGAGCTATTTAGATCACAAATCCATGACTGGCGAAGGGATGAATTCAACAAATTGTGGAGGGATCTGGCCTGTGTAAATGTCCTCTTGATAATATCCGGGGGAACACAAAATGTGGATAGAAGCGAAGAAGGGAGATCGGCTTCCGGCGGGGGAAGGGAGTGGTCGCGGATAGCAGAGCTCCTGAGGGGGGAGCACAGTCGCGCCCCGTTCCCTGAGGAGAACTTGCGCCGAAGCGCGCAAAGTGGTCCGACTGCGCCCCCGCATAGCAAGAGAGTGCGGGAGAAAAGAAGCGGCGACCCGGACTCTAAATCAGAGCAAAGACGGAGACTGAGCGCTCGGCAGCGGAGCGAGCAGCGAAGAGAGAAGCCCCCCTCCCTTCTGGTGGCGAGCACGAGGCGAGCGCGACGCAAAGGAGCACCCCCGGCCCGATTAGAAGCCTCTCCCTCTCTCGGCCCTCCTGGCCCAGTGAGAGGTGAGAGGGAAGGGGGAAAAAGAAGGGGGAAGGAAAGGAAGGGAACCAACCACCAACAGAAACAAGACCGGACAGGCAAATAAAATACAGAAAGGCAGCTGAGGCAGACCAGAGCTGGCGAGAGCACGACGGCAGAGGAGCAGGGGGAAGGGAGAGCAACCCCAGGGTGAGGAACAGCAGTGTGGAGAGAGAGAGAGAGAGAGAGAGAGGGACAGACGGCTGGAGGAAAGAAAAATACCAAAGTGAAGGAACGGGGAGACGCAATGAACGGGAGCAGCAGCGGCGAGGGACAAAATGCAGCAGCGGCGGACGCGCAGGCAGGAGGCCGCACGAGACGAGATGGAGGTTCGGGCGAGCCTGAAAGGGAAAAGGATGGCGGAGCAAACAGCGGAGCGGGAGCAGCGACCAGCCTCTCCCCCCCCCCCCCCCCCCCCCCCCCCCCCCCCCCCCCCACTCGCACAGGGGGAGGAGTGGACAAACGTGATAATAAAGGAGCTAAGCACCATAAAGGAGGCGCGCTCTGGTCGGAGTTCCACGCAATGATGAAGGAGGCGTTGGCGGAGAAAACGCACAAAATTCAGCGGACCATCGAAGGGCTGGAAAGGAAAGTGGAGGCACAGGAAAAAACGATTCTGGAGTTGGAGAGGGCCGCTTCGGACCAGAGCAACAGCTCTGGAAGCTGATGGGGAAACGTTGGTAACATCCCAGGGGAGCCTGAGAGGGAATATGGAGGACCAGGAACATGGGTCCAGACGGCAGAACATTCGAATAGTGGGTCTGCCAGAGGGGATAGAGGGCACAGACCCAACAGGCTACTTCGCCCAAATGCTGGGCAGGCTAGTGGGGAGGGAAGGATTTCCAAATCGGCCTGGAATCGACAGGGTCGCACAGGTCGCTCCGACCCAAGCCCAAAGTCGGGGAGCAGCCCAGGGCGCTTACCGCAAGGCTGCACTGGTTCCAGGAGCAGGAGAAAATCCTAAAGTGGGCCCGGCAAACGGGATCGAGCACGTGGGAAGGGAAGAACATAAGGGTGCATCAGGACATTGGGGCGGATCTGGCCAAAAGAAGGGCTGAGTTCAACAGGGCAAAATCGTCACTCTACAAAAGCAAGGTGAAATTTGGGATGTCATTCCCGGCCAGGCTCTGGGTAACATTTGAGGGGAAAGAGATGTATTTTAACACACCAGCGGTGGCTGACGAGTTTGTCAGATCGAACAAACTGGGGGAGGAGCGGCCGTATTCGCAATGAAAGAGACGGAGATGGGAAAGAAAGGGAAAATCGGAACAAAGAGCGGAGGACAGACCACAAACAAGGCCAATGGGATCATGAACTGTGCACGGGTACTGTATGTTTTGCGCGGGACTGTGCTGCCTCGTTTCCAGGTTTGTCTCCTCTCTCAATGCAATGGGGGGGAGTGGAGCGAGGGAAATGAGGGTGAGACAAACGGGCAGGAGGAAGGTCAAACAGGGCCAGAGGTGGGCGAATACTGGGAGAAGGGCCACCATACTAGCGACAAGGGCCAGCGGCGTGCCTCAGAGGGGAGAGGGAGTGACTGGCACAAAGAGGGGAGTGGCAGAAGGGGGGACAACACAGTGGGGGGGGGGGGGGCAGAGGTACGGGGGCAGGGGGGAGAGCGCAGAACAAAAGAGAAGCAAAGAGAAGGGCGAGGTAGAGAAGCAATACAGACGCAGGCCTCGGCAGGCATGGAGCAGGGCGAGGAACCATGATGGTGCCGCAAACAGCCACTCTGGAGGGCATCAGGGTGAAGGGAGACCCCAGAGGGCAGGGGCGCACCCATGTGGCGTACACATAGCTGGCGGCCATGTTGGTACCCGGCGGCTGCTGAGGAAGGGCTGAGTGGGACAGATCTAGCATTCATGCTACAAGATGAGGGCTAGGGGGGGTAGCAATATTAATTAGCAAGAGGACGAGGTGTACGGAAACCAAGACAGTTACGGACCCAGGGGGACGGTACGTCATGGTCAGCGGTGTCTTGGAAGGGGCACCGGTCGTATTGGTAAATGTGTACGCTCCCAACTGGGACGACACAGAATTCATAAAGAAGACCATGACGGAAATCCCCGATCTTGACACACACCGACTGATTTATGGGGGGGGAGATTTAACTGCGTGCTGGACCCACTGATCGATCGATCAAATCCCAAAATGAGGAAAAGGACTGGCATGGCTAGGGAGCTAGGAGCCTTCAAGGTGGGTGCGGTGGACCCATGGAGGTTCCTGCACCCGGGAGAAAAGGAGTTCTCGTTCTTTTCGCAGGTGATACACCCGTATCGACCTCTTTGCAGTGGGGAAATCGGTGCTTCCAGGGATCACGGGAACGGAATACTCTGCGATCGTTATCTCTGACTACGCTCCACACTATATATGGATGTGAGGTTGGAGACAGGTCAGGCCCAGCGGCCCACGTGGAGGCCCGTCACGGACCTCCTGGCCGATAAGGCCTTCTGCCAAAAAATATCGCGGGACACAGGCAACTATGTTAGTAACAACTAAAACGGGGAGGTCTCACCCTCCACATTCTGGGAGGCACTGAAGGCCGTGATCAGAGGAGAGATCAGAGCCTACAAGGCAAGCAGAGTTAGGGAAGAGAGGGTGGCCAGGCAACAACTGGTGGACTCCATTCTGGAAGTCGATAGAAAATATTCCGAGGCCCCGACAGTAGAGCTGCGGGCGGAGAGGAAAAAGCTGCAAATGGACTTTAAGCTGCTATCCACTGGGAAAGCAGTGTACCAACTCCGCCAGATACGGGGGACCTTCTACTAACATGGAGACGAGGCTGGCCGCCTATTGGCTCACCAGCTGAGAAAGCAGGCAGCCAGGAGGGAAATAGCACAGGTTAAGGATAGCAGAGGCAGACTGGTAACAGGGCCAAAGGAGGTCTGCCGGGGACTGTACACCTCCAAGCCCCCCCCCCCCCCCCCCCCCCCCCCCCCCGATGGGGATGCGGGACTGAAACAGTTCCTAGACAGACTGGAACCACCAGTGGTGGGGGAAGACAGATGGGGGCAGCTGGAAGCACCAATAGACCTGGGAGAAATCATGGAGAGCATCAGCTCCATGCAGGCGGGGAAGGCACTGGGACCCGACGGCTTCCCGGCGGACTTCTACAAACAATTCGCACCAGTCCTGGCCCCACACCTAAGGGACATGTTCGCAGACTCACTGGCAAGGGGCACCCTGCCCCCCCTCCCCCCCCCCTCCCCCCACGCTAGCGCAGGCCACAATTTCACTGATACCCAAAAAGATAAAGACCTGACGGAATGTGGATCATACAGACCCATTTCACTGCTGAACGTAGATGCGAAAATACTCGCAAAGGTCCTGGCCAACAGGCTGGAGGGCTGTGCCCCAGAGGTGGTCGCAGAGAACCAAACGCACTTTGTCAAGGGTAGGCAGCTCACAGCGAACATCAGGCGGCTGCTGAATGTGATAATGACGTCCCCCCCCGGGAGAGAACACCAGAGGTGATCGTCTCCCTGAACGCAGAAAAGGCCTTCGACAGAGTCGAATGGAGCTACCTCCTCGAGGAACTGGAATGGTTTGGGCTCGGAGTGGGATTCCGACAACACTCCCAAAGCGAGTGTCCGAACTAACACCACCAGCTCTGAATACTTCCAGTTACAGTGAGGAACAAGACAGGACCCTGTCCCCACTCTTGTTCGCGCTAGCGATCGAACCCCTGGCGATAGCCCTGCGGGATGCGAAAAGCTGGAAGGGAATCCGGAGAGGAGACAGAGAGCACAGAGTCTCACTCTATGCAGATGACCTGCTCCTCTATGTCTCGAAGGCAATACTGCAAATACTGAAAGAGTTTGGAACCTTCTCGGGCTACAAACTTAACCTGGGCAAAAGCGAGACATTCCCAGTGAATCCAAACTGGGGAGGGAGAGAGCTGGAGGGGCTCCCGTTCAAAATGGCCCAGAACAAATTCCGTTACTGGGCAGCAACGGCAGAAAGAGTGAGGGGATGGGTACAAGAACCCGACACAGAATGGGTACAAATGGCATCTTGTAAAGGAATGACCCTCCGGGCCCTGGCCACAGCAGCACTCCCATCCTCCTCAACAAGGTACACAACGAGCCCATTGGTAGCGGCCACGCTGAGAACGTGGACCCAGTTGAGACAGCACCCCCCAGCCATGCTAGATACCACCTTCAAAAGATGGAGGCGGGATGGGGCACACTGACAGTCGGTGACTTCTACGTAGGACGCTGACTGGCGACACTAGATGAAGAAGTGGAAACTAGTAAAAGGATAGGAAATGAGACACCTCCAAGTAAAACACTTCCTCCGCAAAGAGACAGTAGGGTACCCCGGGGCCCCAGAAAACACACTTCTTGAGGACTTGATAGGCACAAGCAGCGAGAAGGGGGGGCTATGTGGGAAAATATACAGACAGTTACTGGACAGAGCTCAAACACCACTGGACGGGACCAGACAAAAATGGGAGGATACACTGGGGCCAGACGTGGGATGGGGACTCTGGAGCGAAGCACTGAGCAGGGCTAACTCCACCTCCTCCTGCGCAAGGCTCAGCCTAATGCAGCTCAAAGTGATGCACAGAGCGCACCTGACCAGAACCCGAATGAGCAGGATCTTCCCGGAGGTGGAGGACAAATGTGAGCGGTGCCAGAGGGGCCTGGCCAACCACACCCACATGTTTTAGGCTTGCCCCAAGCTTGCTGGGTTCTGGGCAGCCTTCTCCGAGGCAATGTCCAAGGTTGTGGGGGTGAGGGTGAAGCCATGCCCAATAGTGGCGGAGCAGCCAGAGCTACACATGGGGAAGGGGGCCGACGCCCTGGCTTTCGCTTCTGTAATCGCACGGCGGAGAATCCTGCTCGGCTGCCGATCGGCAGCAGGACCCCAAAGCGGCAGCCTGGCTCACTGACCTCTCGGAATCTCGCCACCTGGAGAAGATTAAGTACACCATCCGAGGGTCAGAGGAAAGCTTCCTGGATACTGGGGGGCAGTTTGTCGGCCTGTTCCAAAACCTGCTCGAGGCCGGCAACGAGGAGTAAGCTAAGAATAAAAAAAAAATCTTGATAGATGAGGAACCAAAGGACTGCGCAAATCCAGGGGTATGGGGGGGCGGGAGGCGGGAGGAAAGTGGGGAAACCACAAGAGAAGGGGCAGGGTGCTGAAGCCAAAGGGGGAGGGAGGAGGAAGGGAGGGGGAGGGGACAACGGAGAAGGTGGGGGAATTATAGACTCATCCAGAGGGCAACAAAATGTACATAGAGTTAGTTAAACGAAGGACAAAAGAAACCTCTCTGAAATATAAAGTAACTTAGCGCAGGAAGAAAAATGTAATGTATACACGCAGCATCGGTTTATAAATAAGAGAAACGCCAATAAAAAGATTTAAAATAAAATAAGTGAAGAAGGAAACAAACGGAGCGCAATCATACTTTTGGAGACAGTGGTGTAGTGGCAATGTCACTGGACTATTACTCCAGAGTCTCATGTTCCGGGGACATGGGTTCAAATCCCAGCTCACCAGCTGCTGGAATTTAAGCTCCATTAATAAATGGTGAACATTAACAATTGATTCTCATTAAAAATGATCTGGTTGATTAATTTCCTTTAGTTGCCACTCCTACCCGGTGTGATGAATAGAGAATTTTAGGAATCTTGGCTCCTAAATATTGGGACAATTTGAGGGTTAGTAGCCTGGGGTTATAGTGGGCAGGATCTCTGATCCTAGCGCTAAGTGCGACGCTGTCGTAAACGCCGGAGCGTTTTATGATGATGTCCACAGGCCCCTAGGAGCAGCGATCCTGCACCGCACAGGAGGGCCAGCATGGCACTGGAGAGCCTCATGCTGCTCCAGCTGCCGATACGGGCGTCAGAACAAGCGCCACGGATCTTCCCATATGCGCGACGGCCGGCGTGAGTTTGCGCATGTTCGCTCCGGCCGATGCGAGTTCGCGCATGCGGTGGTTTCCTTCTCCACACCGGCTCCGACGCAACATGGTGGAGAGCTACATGGGCCCGCGCAGAGGAGCATAGGCCCCCACCAGGATAAGCCCGCCCGCCGATCAGTAGGCCCCGACTGGGGGCCAGGTCACCGTGGAGGCCCCCCCCGGGGTAGGATCCCCCTCTCCCCACCAGGACAGCCCCCTGCAGCATGAACGCCGAGGTCGCCGGGTAGGACCACACAAGAACGGCGGGACTCAGCCTAACTTGGCCGGCACTCAGCCCATCGCGCTGGGAGAATCGCTGGGGGGGGGGGGGCACATTGAGCGCCCCCCCAGCCGGTGCCGGTGTGGGGCTGATTCTATGGTCACCGGAGAATCAGCAGACTGGCGTCAGAGCGGCGTCGCGTGGATCGCGCTCCCCCTGGAGATTCTCCGACCCGTCACGGGGCTGGAGAATTCCGTCCAGCGTGTTTGACTGCAGTGGTCATGTTTTTTGTAAAGGATTTGGTTTTGTGCAGGCCTGGGAACATCTAGGAAACAACAGGTGCAATTGATCAGAGGAATGTGGTTTGACTGGAGAAGTCCCTGCGGAGTTAATGTACTGTTTCAACCTGCAGAGGTAGTTAGTTTTTTTAGCTTGGGGAGATGAGGTCATCACTGTGTGGAGCACAGGAATGCAGAGAAGCAGGGAGAGTTTTGGAGATGCTTTGGGAGAGAGAGGAGCTGAATTCTGATCTGCCTGAAACTGAGTCCCGCTGCTGACAGGCCTTTCCCACCGGCGGGAATCAAAACACCTCTGGTGCTGGCGGGATTGGCAGCGCGGGGGTCCTGGGGGGGGGGGGTGCGGGGTGATCGGGCCCCGGGGGGTGCCCCCACGGTAGCCTGGCCCACGATCGGGGCCCACCGATTGGCGGGCGGGCCTGTGCTGTGGGGGCACTCTTTTTCTTCTGCCTTCGCCATAGTCTTCACCATGGCGGGGCCGGAAGAGGCCCCCCTCCTCTGCGCATGCACCAGTATGACGCCAGCAGCCGCCGATGCACCGGCGCATGCGCGGACTTCCGTCGGCCGGCGAAGGCCTTTCGCCCCCGGCTGGCGGGGCGCCAAAGGCTGTTCGCGCCAGCCAGCGGAGCGGGAGGCACTCCGGCGAGGGCCTAGCCCCTCAATGTGAGGGCTTTGCCCCTAAAAGTGCGGAGAATTCTGCACCTTTGGGGAGGCCTGACGCCGGAGTGGTTCACGCCACTCCATCCCGCCAGGACCCCCGGCCCCACCGGGTAGGGGAGAATCCCGGCCCTGTTTTATGAAGCAAGGATGCTGTTCTAATTTTAAGATAGATTGAGAGCTTTCTGTTTCTTTCTTGTTGTTGAATGGGAAATTGAGAGGCAATGTTTAGGGCTAATTTTAAACTGTTCTTTTCAGATGTGACGTTAAAATTTTTAATATTGTATGTATAATAAAGGTTTGCTTTAGAAATACCAGAGCCCTATTTTTTCATGTAGTCACTCCTGGAGTGAATCATTCTTTCTGTACAGTCTTCCGAATAAACTAAAATATTGGGTTTCAGTCCAGTGTTGGGGTCTGGTCTGGGATTGTAATACCTGGTCTGGCCTACGTGTGGCTCCAGTTCAGTCATTGAAAGTGGCCGGGCAAGGTGACACAGTGGTCAGTATGGTATGTATGATCCTGGCTTTATAAATAGAGGCATGCAATGCAAAAGGGAGGGGTTAGATTCTCCACAGCCCTGCACTGAAATCACGTTTGGCACAGGGGCGGAGAATTGAATTTCCTGACCGAATGGAGGCCTGGCACCGCTCCCGCGATTTTCCGGGCCCCGGAGAATAGCTCGTCCGCGATGTACACCGCGCGGTTGGGGGCCATTGCCAGAGGCCTTCCCAACGATACTCCGCTCCCAACCAGCCAAGTTCACGACGGCGTGGAACTTATGTGGTATGGCCGTTCGGGAGTCTCGCGCGGCGGCTGCGGACTCAGTCTGCAGCCGCACTGGTGTGGGACGGCGGGATAGAGAACTTGGGGTGGGGGGGCCTTATGGGCAGGCGGGGCAGCGATCGGGCTGGTCTGATGCAGCGGCGCGTGGCTGATCGGGGGGGGGGGGGGGCTACATTGTTTACGATGGTCCACGGTCCGAGTCCTCCATGGCACTCGGCGTGACCACTGGAGACCTCCGCTGTGCGCATGCGCGGACTCGGAACCAGAAGTGCGGGGGCCCGTTCCGCAGCCAAAGCTGCGTGAAGCTCCCCGGGTCCCTGCTAGCTCCCTGCAGGTAAGTGAATCACTTTTATTTTTTGCAGGAAACTGGGGAGTGAAACGCCAGCGTTTTTACGCCGCCGTGGGGACATAGCCCCATTTTTGGAGAATCCAGCCCAAGGACTTTGTGCCTTCCATGATAAAATGCTGGTTCAGCATGGACTGGAGCTTGCGTACAACTTTAGGGCACTTCTGGAAAGATGTGAAGGCTTGAGACAGGGTCGAGAAAACATCGATGAGACGGAATCCAGCGATGAGACTTCAGTCAGAGATTTGGATCGACAAAACCCAGGCACGTCCCTTTGGAGAAAAGAAGGATGAGAGGAGATTTGAGGGAGGTGGGACAGAGTACATAGGGAGGAACTGTTTCCATTGGTGGAAAGGTCGAGGTGCAGAGGGCACAGATTTCCAAAAGAATCAGAGGCAACATGAGGGGAAACCTGCTTTGCCAGCGAGGGGTTAGGATCTGGAATACGCTGCCTGAGAGTGTGGTGGAGAATGATTGAACCGTGGATTCAATGTAGAGAATACATTTGGAGGGTATATTGAAAAGGCGGGTGGGTGGGTGGGTGGGGAGCTGTGGGGACACACTGAGGAGCTCCTCCAGAGAGCCGACATGAACATGGCAATGATGGTCCTCCCGTGTTGTTACCTTTCAATGATTCATCCTCTGATTCTATGAGAGAGGACATTACCTGAATAGATTGCTGGTTCACATAAAAGTGAATCCAAAGAGCCTTCTGGAGATTTATCATTATAATAGAGTATGTTGAACTAAGTCTGACTAACGGTCAACTCTAACAGCCTGTGGCATCATGGAAGAAAGTGATATAGATTTGTATGATCTGGGACTTGACGAGGGTGAACACGATGTGGGGCTGGTGTCGAGTCTTCTTAAACTGGAAATGTGTTGCAGGAAGTTAGTGTTTTACAAGCAGCATTCTTTGGGAATTTGTTGAAACAACTCAAATATAAGAAAACAAAAGTCCAAGATTGAATACATTGAAAATATCCACTATTGAGGCTGTTGAATCTCGCGAGAGTCTTGTTGAGAGATTTGCGGCGCTCAAAATGTCTCGCAAGAGACGTCACGATCTGGATCTTGCCCTCACTGGGTGTGATCCAGATTTCCATATTAAATGAGCCATTAGGTTCACTAAAATATGGGTTTGCGGGATTCTCCCAGCACCGTGACCTAATGGCCTCGCCTGAGAGACCAAACCAGATAGTATTCATAGAATCATAGAATTTACAGTGCAGAAGGAGGCCATTCGGCCCATCGAGTATTGGACATGGACCAGTCAGAATGGCAGCTTTGGGGGGTCTGTAGAAGTCAACTATTTCCTAATACACCTGATAGGTAAAAGATAGCTATTTAGGATAAATATTAAGCCCCAGTTTTACCCATTTTAAATTAAGGATTTCAACACTCTCATAACCTCAGGCCATCTCAAAACATACAGCTTACAATACAGCGTAACACAGCATAATTCACTTTACTAAGTTCTATTATTCTAGCAAGACAGTACAACATAAAAACAACAGAAACACAAAAGAACCTGAGACATGCAAAAGCAGTAGAGATTAAAACAAACACTTTAACTGAACTAATGAATACATTTTTCAAGGCAATGTCCAAGGACAGGGCAGGCTCCATAGTAACAGCATAGCAACGACACAGTAACATGAAGGCTATATTGTCATAACAGCTAAGTCAGCAAAAGACCAGTTCAAACTGGTCGCGATAACAGCACAATATCGCATTCCTTAACATACACAAGTATGTAGACACAAAACAATTAAAACTAATGTTGCAAATTCAAGATTGACAACTAACCGTCAAATCAAACTCATTTGATTTGAACGCAAACCAATTAGGATGACTTAGAGGTGTAGATAGATGGCTAAAGACTGATATGATTTTGTATAACCGTGAGGGTCCGTACGTCCATCTTTATTCATGAATCATCTACACTTTGATCTAAACTATTCACTGTCTCCCTGTCTTCATATTTCATTTTCAGACTTTGACTTCTAAACCTAAAGTTATTGCGAGCTGTTTGCCTAAGCAAGAAGATAATTTCTGTGATTCTTTGAAAGTTTTCAATTGTCTACGAGTTGCCTTTTAAATGACTTTCGATTGAAATCAATAGAAGACAAATAAAACAATTCTTATTTGCACCTGGTAAGTTTTAACTTAAATTTTTACTGGGTTCTAGTAATCGCAAAGTGCTACTAGCGCCGCATGGTAGATCTATCAGGGTGGGGGGGGGGAACGAGAGGGGTTGGTGGTGGTTTCCCAGGCCATTAAATACCCCTGAATGGTCGGGGACAGGGCAGGGTGGCTCGGAAATAGGGGAAGGGGGTGTGTCATCCAAAAGGCGCCCTGATCTAGAGGACTCTCAGCAGATCCGACAGAGAGGAATACCCTGAGGCCAATAGAAACAGCAAAGTGCCGTTGAATAGCAGGGTGCTTCTTGGCTGCAGACACCGCCAAACACCTTGCCAATTGCAACTGTGTTTGAATAATCAAAGCCCCCTTCAAAATAACTCTTCTATAAATCTTGTACCTCTCTGTAAGTCCCTTGCAAATCTGTTCCTCTACATTCTTCCCTTATTGGTGTCCTGTGGACTACACTGAGTAATGCGATTGAACCCTTTTTTTCCCTTAGCTCGAGCCAAAAAGATTCTGACCTTGATCCCTCTGGACCGACCTCTTTCTGCAATGTTCTCCTGAGTAAATAATGCCACTCATCCCTTTTCAGTCCTTTGCCATCTTTCGTCAACCCTTGGTATCCTGGAGTATCTAATACCCAGTCCTGCCCCTCTTGAGCCATGTCCATGTTTTCTCCGCAACACCATATTTCCACATGGCAATTTGTGTCTGTAATTCACCAATCATATTTATAGCACTCTGCGCCGTTATAGTTTGACTTTCATTCTTTTGACTTAAATGAGAATTTGGAAGGAGCTACATTGAGATGCTGGGGTGCCATTACTGGGAGGGAGAGTTTCTCATTGCTTTGCAGCAAGCCCACAGGGATAGATCCCATTATAAGTGCGGACAGCAACAACAAGGTGCGGCACGGCAGCACAGTGGTTAGCACTGTTGCTTCACCGCACCAGTCTCCCAGGCTTGGATCACTGTCTGTGCGGAGTCTGCACGTTCTCCCCGTGTCTGCATGGGTTTCCTCCGGGTGCTCCGGTTTCCTCCCACAAGTCCTGAAAGACGTGCTGTTAAGGTAATCTGAATATTCTGAATTTTCTCTCTGTGTACTCGAACGGGCACCGGAATGTGGTGATGAGGGACATTTCACACTGACTTCATTGCAGTGTTAATGTAAGCCTACTTGTGACAATAAAGATTATTAAAAAGATGGTGGTGTGGTGATATCATGGTTGTGTTGTAATTGACCGACTTACCACTAGGAGACTCATTAGTATATAAGTGAATGTTACAGTCAGTTGACCTCAGACTGTCTGCAGAGCTGGAAGGGAGGTTGCTTGTGCATGTTAATACTGTTATTCACCTGTTGCTTTGTATGTAGTTGACTCACAGTTAATGTTAATTAATCATTTGGAGCTTTGGCTACAAGTGTTCCTGTAACATAAATCAGGCCATCCAACAAGAACATTACATAGTACCAGGTTTGGATGGTATTAATCGCTGAGAAAAAAGCTATCAGCCTGCCATGAGGTTGCAGAATGCACAATTGAACCACATGGAGTTGCTGAAACCACCATTGAGTCTCAGGGTAATGTGGACAGCAGCTGGCGTGTGTTTAAACAACAATTTAATCTGTTTCTTACTGCAGTAAATTCAGGAGATCAATCAGATCTGCGTAATGTTGCGATGCTCCTAATAGCGGCAGGGCCCAAAGCAATTACTGTGTTTAATACGTTTAAATTTGCAAAAGATGAAGAGTAAAAATTTTAACGAAGTAAAATTTGAAGGTTTGATGAACATTGCAGCCCCAGAAAGAATGTAATTTATGAATGCTGTGAGTTTAGATCACGTTTATAGAAGATGGAAGAGTCAATCGGTCATTTCATCACTAATTCAAAGTTCAAAGCTAAAACCTGTAATATTTCTGTGGTGCAATCTACCATGATTCGGGGCCAGATTGTGTTTGGTGTGAATGAAAATAAGCCGAGGGAACGGTTGCTGAGTGAATCGGAGCTGTCTTTGTAACAAACAATTAAGGTTTGTCAGGCTCATCAGCCAGCAGCACAGCATTCTAAAATGTTCCTCAGTAATCACAGAATCATAGAATTTACACTGCAGAAGGAAGCCATTTGGCCCATCGAGTCTGCACTGGCCCTTGTAAAGAGCACCCTACTTAAGCCCACACCTCCACTCTATCCCTGTAACCCAATAACCCCATCATAACCTTTTGGACACTAAGGGGCAATTTATCATGGCCAATCCACCTAACCTGCACATCTTTGGACTGTGGGAAGAAATTGGAGCATTCGGAGGAAACCCACGCAGAGAATATGCAAACTCTGCACAGGCGGTGACCCAAGCCGGGAATCAAACCTGGGCCCCTGGAGCTGTGAAGCAACTGTGCTAACCACTGTGCAACTGTGCCACCCCAATGGCGGCGTCTTCTTGGAGGAAAGCACGGCGGTTGCTGCCCTTTTTCCAAAAAAAGGGGGGAACGTTCCTGTAGCACCTCGCACACCAACAAAGAGGTTAAAAATCAGGATGAAGTATTTCTGAATAAAAGATGTGGTCAAAGGCACAAATTAAAGCAGTGTCCAGCATTTGGCAAGTTTTGTCCCATATGCAAAGGAAAAAAATCACTTTGCTGAGAAACGCTATTCTGAGCTCAACCCCAGATCAGTCAGCACAGTGGAAAAGACAGTCTCCAGTGATGAAACATCATTGTTTGTCGGAGTAATGACAGAGAAGAAGAATTTTTTGGAGACATCAAAATATTCTCCAGCACTTAAAAAATTAAAAACTGATGCCCCATTTAAAATAAATGCGGTTGATGAGAACAGATTGCTGCTACCACTTGAAATGAATGGTACAGTGGTCCACTTGTAATTAGACACTAGTGCCAAAGCCAATTTAATCAGCATGTCTGATTTAAAAAATCTAAAAATTCAACAGATTAGAAGAAATCACAAAATATCTCTGAGAGATTATAATGGTTCAAGCATTAAATGTTATGGTGCTTGTGATCTGTGTGTGGTGGTGAAAAATACAGTTTATTTCATCCCATTCTGTATTGTATCCGAGGGCTCCGATTCATGATTGGGTGATCTGTCCTGTGACGAACTAGGTGCGTTGGTATGTAGCATCCAAAAAGGATTGGATCAAAACTCCAATGATTCTGAAAACATTATCAGCACGATGACATCAAGAATAGAAATACCAGAGAATTCCATAAAATCTACGGCATACAAAGAGGCCTCTCCATCTGACTAGCCCCTGCCATCAATTATGCTCGATTTGAGACACAAGCCTGTGAACGTTATGTATTCCTCAATAATACCTCGTGCATCAGTAGGCAGAAAGACAATCTTCCTATGAGAAAATTCATTACAATACCTTTCATGACAATTCGAACACCTTTTTCATGGGCATGACACAGAAGCTCACTGTCAACGTTCTGCAAGGCTATAATCGTCGTGATCTTAGACCAATCATAATGTTTCCAATCCTTTCCTCCATTATCAACAACAAGAACCTGGTCCAAGAAATAAAGTTGTCAGCTGCAGTAATAAAAGACAGAAACTAACATTAAAAATATCTGTATTTCCTATGACTAGAATTACCCCAGGGTGGGGCATCAGGAAGGGTTAATGAACACATCCAGTCTGCAGGTTCTGTTGCTGACACACTGCTCACTGAACAACATTACTGTGAGGGAAATACTGACCTCATCAAATACACAACAGCTACAGAGTGATTTGATACCAATGCTTGTTGCAAGATTCGCTAAGTTGTATTCAATTAAAAACATTTTTTTTTAGAATACCCAATTCTTTTCTTTTGTCGAATTAAGGGGCAATTTAGCGTGGTCAATTCTTCTACATGCACAGCAGAGTTGTGGGGGTGAGACCCATGCAGACAGGGGGAGAATTTACAAACTCTGCACGGACAGTGACCCGGATCGAACCTGGGACCTCAGCGCCGTGAGGCAGCAGTGCTAACCACTGCGCCACTGTGCCATTCAGTTTAATCATGAACAGGATCCCAGTTTTACAATGACTGAGGTCAAATCACAATTTCATTCAGTGTGATTCGAGGATTTTTAACTGGTGTTGTGGGGAATCAACATTCTGTGAAAACTGTAAACTTTAACCTGGTATCAGTCTGTCAGAGTGGGATCCCCGGACAGGCGCCGGCATGTGGCGACTAGGGGCTTTTCACAGTAAATTCATTGAAACCTACCCGTGACAATAAAGCGATTTTCATTTTCACATCATTTAAGATTCTTCACATCAAAGAAACATTTTAAAATAAACATTTTACCGGTGCTGCACTTGTTCAACTATCTGAACATTGTACAATATTACAGATGTCCTATTTTACACAGGCTGTAACTACACCAAGATTAACACTTTAACATATATTATATATCGCAGTCATTTCTTAAAATATAAATTTAGAGTACCCAATTTTTTTTCCAATTAAGGGGCAAATTAGCAAGGCTAATCCACCTATCCTGCGCATCTTTGGGTTGTGGGGGTGAAACCCACGCAAACACAGGGAGAATGTGCAAACTCCACACGGACAGTGACCCGGGACTGCAATTGGAACCCGGGGCCTCAGTGCCGTAGGCAGCAGTGCGAACCACAGTGCCACGTGCCGCCGTTTCAAACCCAGGGTCGCGACCTGCTGGTGGGTCGCGAGCAGGTTTTGGGGCCATGCGTTGCAGCGTTCCCAATCGCAGGGAGAAATGCTCAATGACGCAATGGGCTTTTAAAAATGCTGACCATGACCGGCTTTCAGTGTGCCGACCGTCCCGCGCACGCATGCCTCCTCGGCAGAAAGAACATCCTAAAGAGGGCAATCTGTCCGAACTTCCACAACAGTGTGGGTGGGAGGAGCTGACCCACATGAGGAAAGACACCGGTTCACAGCCCAATGCTCCATTCCAAGTGTTGCTGCTCAATACACTTCAAAATAACAACTTCAAATCAATGAACTCTCATCCCGAGGGAATTTAATGGTCTGACACACCCACCTCCACTTGGAACTGATGGTCTGCGGGTAAAGGCTGGCACAGACTCCGTTTTGAACATGGACAAACATTAATGGGGGAAACCCCGGAGGCCCCGCCGATCCACATCACCAGCACCGCCACAAACTGCGCCAATGCCAAACTCCAGCGCATCCTCTCCGCCGGAGATGAAGATCTATCAGTCACAGCGAGATTCTTTCTTTATACTGAGCCTCATGTGAATGATGATGCCACCTCCTGGGTCTCTCTATCTCTATCTTGCTTTGTGTGATAACAGGGACATGTTGACGCAAGCTTCATGCTGTTAAATGTAACTTTGTAGGGAAGTTCTCTTCTCCCCGTCACTCCTCGCCTAAAGCAACATTCAACCTTGAAACTCCATTCCCTGCCTCCTCTTTGTCAATATTCCTGACCCTCTCTACTCCCACTGCCCTTTTCTCCGGACAATGTTCCTCTCTGAAGATTACTGCCGCATTCCATGATCTTTGCCAATATCCATCCTTAATCATATCTCTCCTTCCTCCATGTCTTGCCAACACTTCATCCCTAAGTTTCTTTCTGTTACTCCTCCCCGTCTTGGCCACTGTTTTACATGAAACATTCTCCCTCATTTTTCTGTGCCATGTTAGCATTTGTCCCTGACTATCCCCTTGCCCACTCCCTGTCTTTGCCAGCATTATTCCCTCACCCCTCATTCTCCATCTACCCTCTCTTGACCAACATTCATTCCTAATCGTGCCGCATCTCCCTTTGTTGGTAAATGTTCACCCGCAAATTCCTCGCTAATCCATTCTCCATTTTTTTCCTCATTCAACATCCATCTCTGAAAGTTATTCCCTACTGCTGTTTTCATATCATCCTTGTACCTTCCTTCCTCCACCTTTTGTTTCTTGGCAAACATTAAACTTTGAGGTTCCCTGAAACCTTTCGTATACATTCAAGCAAACAGTCATCACCCACTCCCTGTATTGTGTGAAATTCACCCCTATCCCATTCACCCCTTCCCTCTTTTGTTCACCAATTATTTTTCACCTTCTATTCACCTTATTCATCCCTATATTGGCCAACATTCATCTCTGAGTCTCAATCCTTGATGCAATAGGACTACACAAAGGTTCTGTGGATGGATTGGACCTCATTATCTACACTAATGACTCACCATTGCACCTTTGTGTATAATAACCTCTAGGACTTGGTTTTGAACAAATCCTTGTCATCTCCTCTAGGCCACCGTACCTTCTGTGGGTTTCGGGATGCAAACATGCAGAACCAGCGCCAACCTGGCGAGTCTGTGCATTGGTGTTGATAGTGTTTATAATCTCCTCTTGCAGTTCAAAAGTTGTTCACTAGTTTCCGAGAGGGTCGAATGAGTAACAAATGTTAAAATAGTGCACACTGCCCTGCTAAACATCAGCTCTGTTGGTGATGGAACAGTCTCACTCAAATATATCATTGCATTGATCTTACTTGGTCTGTCTACATTTCAGAAGAATATAAGAACTAGGAGCAGGAGTAGGCCGCCTGGCCCCTTGAGCCTGCTCCGCCATTCAAAGAGATCATGGCTGATCTTTTGTGGACTCAGCTCCACTTTCCGGCCCGAACACCATAACCCTGAAGCAGGGTTTCATCGCATGAATGATTCGTTCAGCTTGGATGTCAGCCCCAAACTAATGAGGTGATGAAGTTGTGCAATTGTAAATTCCACTTCTCACACATAGCCCGAAATAGCATACCAATAAAAGGCTGACTGTTATGTGCAATGGTCTCTCTGGGCACACCAGAATGTGAACGCCAGTTGTGTTTGATGCAACTGTTGAATAACGGGGTTCTTGGTGAAACATTTGATGATGACAATGAAGTCAGTGCCATTGACATGAAATTAATCGGATGCAATATTTGATCAAGGATTGGCAGGAACTTTGCATGGAATGAATGGTTCTTTATGCTGACTTGGCGTGCGCCCTGGATATTTCCCTTGCGAGACTTCTTGCCCAATCTGTGCCCATGCCGAAGTGTTGAATTTGTTGAAGAATGTGAGGTCACAAAATTCTGGTATGAACTTCCTGCTTTTATAAATGTTATCCTGTGAGATGCTCACCCCTTTTTCATATGGCCTCAGGTGTCGTGGACAGGTCAAATTGGAGGAGGTCTTCCTTCAGTGATGATTTTCCAGACTTTCAATAGCAATTTCTCCTTGTAACTGTTGGCATTTTCAATTTGCAAAATGATCAATTGACAGACTTGCATTCTCATGAAAGCAGAACATTGATGTTAGGTCATGAGCTGAGGTAACAGTGTAGTGTTGGAGGGCATTTTCTGATACTGGACTATGATATAAATTATAGGCGGCCCTGTAATTACATTCATGCTCCTATATTACTTTTGAATTGTTCTGATGAGACAAAAGGTACTCATTGGCTTAGATACCTGTTTAGAAGAAGCAATTTGTAGAAATAGATAGTGTATACACAATGCTTGATAGTATCAGAAAGGACACAAAATGGCTGTTAGCTATTAAAGCAATATGAAAGACACAAAATGGCCGAACTAGCCACATTCCTGAACAATAAGTTACAAACTGTGTAAACTACCTCATGAGAACCAGGCGTGGGTATGTATAGGGAGTATTTTAACAGCCGCTGATGGCAGCTTCACAGAACAAGGAATGCAATGTATCATTAGTAAGCTCATATATGTGATAACTGGGATGCTAAGAAAATTGATTGACTGCATGTAATGAAGTGTGATGCGAATATAGTTGATTGATTGTATGTAAACAAGAATACATCTAATTCCGCCCCTTGAATCTGTATATTGACCCCGTGTGAGCCGTGGCTCAAGTGAGGAAAGGGTGCTGTCAATAGGCTGCGGAGCCTCAGGCCTTTTCTCCCAGATATAATAACTGCTTTGTTTACTTATACTCATGCCTTTGTGTGAATATTTTCACCTCTAACAAGTAGCTTTGTGCTTGGCCTCCCTTGACATCCTCCCAAATTCATGGATTGTCATTACTGTGACATCGCATTGTGACGTCTGGCCTACAGTTGCTGGTTCTTTAGTCTCCATGATGTAGAATATCTGTGACTCAGGATGTTTGTTTATACTTGCACACCAGGACTATGGAGTGTCAGCATGAAACATTCCCATAGTCAGACGCAGGAATGATTTATTGCAGAGATAATCTTCATGGTGCTTTTGAAGCTGTCCAGCACAGGGTGGGATTCTCCACCCTTGGATACCCAGATTGCGCTCCCTGATGGGATGGAAAATCGGGATTTGGGGCAAAGTCAGGATCGGCAGAGGGTGCGATGCTCCAATCCCCGGAATCGAGGTTCCCGCCGTGCAACAGCTGGGGATGTAAATGAATCCAAATGGGCCTTAATGATCCATTTGCATCCATTTAGTGGGCCATGACCCCTACGCTCTGACTCTTCGTGATTCTACAGTCTCTGAGGCGGGGAATCACGTGGGCGCAGATCACTTGTAGTCTCTACCAGCATGGCGCTGGCGTGATTGACCTCGCCGTTAGTCAAGGGGATAAAACCCACCCCCCCCAAGAGGTTACCCCTTGGCAAGATCCACCACATCAAGGCCACGCTGGTAGAGACCATCCAAGTCCAACCGAGGGTTATCTCCCCCCCTCCCACAATAGGGACACCCATCAAGGGACCTCTTAATTAGGGGGCCCCCCAGGGACCCGTGTAATAGAGAAATCCCCTGTGCAATAGGGAGTCCCCACAGGGGCCCCTGTAATAGGGAGACCCCCTCAGGTACACCTGTAATAGGGAGACCTCTACAGGGACCTCTGTAATAGGGATACCCACCTGGGACCCCTGTAATAGAGGGAACCCTCAGGGAGCCCTATGATGGGGGGACTCCCCACAGGGACCCAAGTGTGTTCCAATCACTCAACCATGTGATTGCACTGCACTTACCTCTCTTTTGACGTGATTAATCTTTGTAAACATTGGGATTTTACCACTGAGACCACTGGATCATGAAGGGAGATGAATGAATCAAAGCAGCAGAGGGTTTGTAGAAGCTGTCAATCACAGGCACTACTACAAAGCCACGAATAGCCTGCAGCTACTGGATCTGTGGGAACCAGAGGCAGATCACAGCTGCTGTCCTTGGAGGAATGGACAGGTGGACGTCAAGGTGAGTGCTGCAGCTGTAATTCTCCTTGCTGCCCCTGTCTGGACTGCTCTCTAGCTTCTAGACAGGGGTCTCTTTTCTAGGGTGGAGGGGGTCTGTGTGGGAGGGAGGCAGTAGGTAGGGGTCCCTTTAGGCAGATGGATCCCCCTATTACAGAGGTCCCTGTGGGGGACCCGTCCCGGGGGGGGGGGGGGGCAGATCAGGTCACCCCCATACTTGGGGGTGGAAGGGGATCACCTGGGGGATAGCTGTGCAGGGCAGGGGAATGGGTTTGGGGCTGATTTGCGGTGTGGGGGGGGGAGGGGGCGGGTGCAGGACCTTGTTATCATGCCGCCATTTTGAGCAGACAGCCTGATACTGTGATTTCCCCCCGGAACCCCATGCCGTGCGTAAATGTGCATGCCAAGGAATGTGGAATTGCTTGCTGGTTTGCACTCCCAGCGAGATCGTAAACCAATTGCAATTCACCTCCGGTGGGAGAACAAAGGGTGGGTTTCTCCATTGCCTGACGCTGATATCGTAATCGGTGATCGCGTGGAGATTACTTTCTGACGCCCGGTTTTAGAATCTATGCCCCCCTCCAAAATGGCGTCAACGCTTCGCGTGGCGCACGCTGTTGGAATGGCGTTGGCCCGTCATCGGAAGGCCCTCCCCCGATGCTCCGCCCCCGATGGGCTGAGTTCCCGAACGCGCGGTGGACATGTGGTCTGATCGTTCGGGAACCCGGCGCGGCAGCCGCGGACTGTGTCCAGCCAGGCCGGGGGCCATTCTGCTCGCCGGGGTGGCTTCCGCGAGGATTGGGGGACTGGTGGGAGGTGGCCAGGGGGTGGCCAGGGGTTGTCCTTTGGGGCTGTATTTGGCAGGTCAGTTCTGCGCACGCCCAGCCCACATTGTACGGAGCAACCGCTGCAGGTCATCGCCGTGCGCATGCCCGGCCACAGAGCCGGCCGTTCTCCGGCCATTTTTGGTGCTTCTCGCCCCTCACCGGTCCCAGAATCGGTGAGGGTTCGGCGCCGATTCTGGTGTCGTAAAACGCCACAGTTCCCATGCCAGCGTCGGCACTTAGCAGCGGAGACAGTGAATCCAGCCCCAGTCTCCCAAATGGAGAATACAGCCCAATGTTTTTCAATGAACTGAGAGAGTGCTCTGAGTTTTACATATGTGGCAAAGTGTAAAATACTCAGGGTTCTTTTTCACAAATTAATTTACGGGATGTGGGCTTCACCGGCTATTCCAGCACTAATTGCCCCTTGAGAAGGTGGTGGTGAGCTGCCTCCTTGAACCGCTGCAGTCCATGTGATGCAGGTACACCCACAGTGCACGGGCCTGTTGGCCGTCGGAGGAGCCATTGTGAGACAGATTGAAGTGGCTCAATAATTAATCTGCTAATCACTCCGATATCCCCCACAGTGGGATCTGAATGGTGTGTGCCGATATGAAACAGACCAGCAAATTGCAAAGTGGGAAGAAATCCAACAAACAATGTTTCTGTCTTCTTGCACCTGACGTAAATGTGGAGCAACAATTATCATTTTATCAGTTAACTGTGGAAACACTTTGCAACTGAACAAAAGAATCAACTTGCCTTGTGAGACACCTTGGGATGTAAAAGGCCAATTTCCTCCTGTCTACCTCACTTTCCCATTGGGTCCATTGCTGTGCTCCACCGCAGGGTGAGCGGATAACGGGAAAAGTCAATGGAAACAAATTCCTGCTCTTTATTGGAGCAAATCCAACAAAATGTAAAGCCCTTAAGCCACATAATAATATTAACAATAATCTTTATTAGTACCACAAGTAGGCTTACATTAACACCGCAATGAAGTTACTGTGAACATCCCCTAGTCACCACATTCCGGCGCCTGTTCGGGTACACAGAGGGAGAATTCAGAATGTCCAAATTACCTAACAAGCACGTTTTTCGGGACTTATGGGAGGAAACCGGAGCACCCGGAATGAAACCTACGCAGACACGGGGAACGTGCAGACTCCGCAGACAGTGACCCAAGCCACGAATCAAACCCGGGTCCCTGGCGCTGTGAAGTCACAGCGCTAACCACTGTGCTACCATGCTACGCTACAGGTGGTACCTGCCACACCTGTGTGTAGCGGCATCGATAAATACCACAGACATGGGGGGTGGGGAATGTTTAACCTTTGTTCAAGTGTCTCCTTGAGTTCAATCTAAGGCGATGCAAAGATAACCCTGTCAGGGACATAGCAACAAGAATGTTACTGAAATGGACCAGGATATCCTCATTAGACGAGGTTCCTGTCTATCAGTCATTTATGATTATTAGAGTTGAAGAAATGTTTTCTAATGAGGAACTGAAGTGACCATGAAGGTGGCAATTGGGGAAAGTACCTCGAGGCGAGCTGAGGAAACTGATTCTGTGCGGCCACATGTTGAGATGGGTCACACTGCCTGGCAGAGGCCCCAGAATCAGATTCAATGGCAAAGGTTCAAGGGGAAAAATTACAGGGGCATTGGGAGAGAGCAGGGGAACAGGACAACAATCAGATTTATCTTTTGAATTGCCAGTACAGACAGGATGGGTTGAGTGGCCTCCTGTGATTTATCATTCTACAACTCTGCCAAGTTTAATTTGGCGATCGCTGACCTTTTCAATTCCCGTCCCTAATTGCCCCTGAGAAGGTGGTGGTGTGGTACCATCTTGAATCACTGCACTCCAATGTGTAAGTATACCCACTGTGCTGTTAGGGACGTTGACCCAGTGATATTGAAATGTGTGTGGTCGTCACCACTCATGTATTATACTGTATATATATGGGTTTTACGGTAAGGCCCCTGTACTACAGGTACGGGGGTAGATCCCTGCCTGCTGGCTCCGCCCAGTAGGCGGAGTATAAATATGTGTGCTCTCTGAACTGCAGCCATTTCGCCAGCTGCTGTAGGAGGCCACACATCTCAGTGTAATAAAGCCTCGATTACATTCTACTCTCGTCTCGTCGTAATTGATAGTGCATCAATTTATTACACAGACATTTTTCAGAGATGGGCCTCCGCATAAAGCCGGATCGCCTGCAGCTGCATCCTCAAGCAGACAATGCCAAAAAAGACTTTGAACACTGACTGGCCTGTTTTGAAGCGTACATCGGGTCTGCGCCAGACCCAATCCCAGAAGCTCCAGATTCTGTACACGCAGCTGAGCTCCAACGATTTTCCCCTTGTCCAGGACGCGCCGACGTATGCAGAAGCCATGGCGGTACTGAAGGAGAATTACGCTCAGCGGACCAACAAAATCTACGCCAGGCATCTCCTATCCGTGCAGCACCAACTTCCCGGTGAGTCTGTGGAAGATTTCTGGCGTGCCCTGCTCGCCCTGGTGAGAGACTGTGACTGATAGGTCGTTTCAGCCACTGAACATTCAAACCTGCTAATGAGAGACGCGTTCGTTACAGGCATAGGGTCTGACTACATCTGCCAGCGCCTCTTAGAAGGGGCCACGCTTGACCTTGCGGCGACCAAAAAACTACTGCTCTCGCTTACGGTCGCCTCAAGCCCCTGACCCCGCCTGTGCATTGTGGACCCCGCCAACGGCCACCCCATCATGGACTCCATCAGCAACCGCCCCCAGCCAACCCCATGCCTGCGCCGCGCGGCAGGCAACCAACCCCGGGGGACCCAAATGCTACTTCTGCGGACAGTCAAAACACCCCTGTCAGCGCTGCCCGG
This sequence comes from Scyliorhinus canicula, assembly GCF_902713615.1. Taxonomy (NCBI): domain Eukaryota; kingdom Metazoa; phylum Chordata; class Chondrichthyes; order Carcharhiniformes; family Scyliorhinidae; genus Scyliorhinus; species Scyliorhinus canicula. The sequence goes on along the minus strand of NC_052149.1, from coordinate 7,470,721 downwards.
CGTGGAGCGCGCTCTACAAGGCCTGTGGCAAGAAGGGACATTTTTCTCCAGTGTGCCAGGCCTGCTCAATCGCCGCTATTGTCCTAGCAACCCTCACGTGCGGCCAGAGGGCGCCGCCATCTTCCCATCCTCGGACCACGTGCGGCCTGTGGGCGCCGCCATCTTGCTGACCCTAGGACACGTGCGACCCGTGGGCGTCGCCATCTTACCCGCCTCAGGACCCCTGCCCGTTGGGCACCTCATCAAGCTGCTCATCGCCTGCAACCGCCGACGACCAGCCGCGTCTCGCTTCGGTCACGATTGACCAGTCTCGACCGCTCAAACTTGTGACCGCTTTGACAAAGGTGAAGGTCGACGGGCATGAGTTCTCCTGCCTTCTGAACTCCGGGAGCACTGAGAGCTTCATCCACCGCGATACGGTAAGGTGCTGCTCCCTCGCAGCACACCCCGCTAACCAAAGAATCTCCCTGGTCTCCGGATCCGACTCCGTGGCGATGCGGGAGTGCTGCATCGTCACCCTCACCGTCCAGGGCGTAGAGTTCAGCGGCTTCCGCCTCTACATCCTCCCCAAACTCTACGCTGCCCTGCTACTCGGCCTGGACTTCCAGTGCAACCTCCAGAGCCTAACCCTGAAATTTGGTGCGTAATTCTCCTTCAGTAGCCCTTACCGTTTGCGGCCTTGCGACCCTTAAGGTCGACCGCCTTCCCTTTTTGCAAACCTAACCCTGGATTGTAAACCCGTCGCCACCAGGAACAGACGGTACAGCGCCCAGGCCAGGACCTTCATCAGGTCTGATGTCCAGCGGCTGCTGCGGGAAGGTATCATCGAGGTCAGCAACAGCCCCTGGAGAGCCCAAGTGGTAGTGGTGAAAACCGGGGAGAAAAACAGTGTTGACTACAGTCAGACCATCAACCGGTACACGCAGCTCGACGCTTATCCCCTCCCACACATATCTGATATGGTCAATCAGATTGCACAATACCGGGTCTTCTCCACAATGGACCTGAAATCTGTCTACCACCAGCTCTCCATCCGTAAGGCGGACCACACATAAACTGCGTTCGAAGCAGACGGCCGCCTTTACCACTTTCTTAGGGTCCTCTTCGGTGTCACCAACGGGGTCTCAGTTTTCCAATGGGAGATGGACTGAATAGTTGATCGGTACGGACTGCGAGCCACCTTCCCTTACCTGGACAACGTCACCATCTGCGGTCACGACCAGCAGGACCACGACGCTAACCTTTCCAAATTTCTTCACACCGCCACTCCCCTCAACCTCACTTACAACAAGGAGAAATGTGTGTTCAGCATGAACCGATTAGCCATCCTCGGCTATGTGGTCCAGAATGGAGTTGTGGGGACCGACCCCGATCGCATGCGCCCCCTCATGGAACTCCCCCGCTCCCACTGCCCCAAGGCCCTCAAACGATGCCTGGGGTTCTTTTCATACTACGTCCAGTGGGTCCCAAACTATGCGGACAAAGCCTGCCCACTCATTCAATCCACCGTTTTCCCACTGACGGCCAAGGCTCACCAGGCCTTCAACCGTATCGAGGCCGACATCGCCAAGGCCGCGATGCACGCGGTCGACGAGACCCTCCCCTTCCAAGTGGAGAGCGATGCATCAGACGTCGCTCTGGCCGCCACCCTCAACCAGGCAGGCAGGCCCGTGGCATTCTTTTCTGGCACCCTCCATTCGTCCGAAATTTGGCACTCCTCCGTCGAAAAGGAGGCCCAAGCCATCGTTGAAGCTGTGCGACATTGGAGGCATTACCTGGCCGTCAGGAGATTCACTCTCCTCGCTAACCAACGGTCGTTTGCCTTCATGTTCAATAACACAGAGCGGGGCAAGATTAAAAACCATAAAATCTTGAGGTGGAGGATCGAGCTCTCCACCTACAACTATGAGATTTTGTATCGCCCCGGCAAGCTCAACGAGCCCCCAGATGCCCTATCCCGAGGTACATGTGCCATCGCACAAGTGGACCGACTCCGTACACTGCACGAAAATCTCTGTCACCCAGGAGTCACCCGTTTTTACCACTTCATTAAGGCCCGCAATCTGCCCTACTCCATCAAGGAAGTCAGGGATATCACCAGAGACTGCCAGGTCCGCGCGGAGTGTAAACCGCACTTCTATTGGCCAGACTGTCGCGCCTGGTGAAGGCCTCCCGCCCCTTTGAACGCCTCAGTGAGGACTTCAAAGGGCCCCTCCCCTCCACTGACTGAAACACGTACTTCGTCAGTGTGGTTGATGAATATTCCTGATTCCCCTTTGCCGTCCCATGCCCTGATATGATGTCTGCCACCATCATCAAAGCCCTCCACACCATCTTCACTCTGTTCGGTTTCCCCGCCTACGTCCACAGCGACCGGGGATCTTCATTTATGAGCGATGAGCTGCGCCAGACCTGATCAACAGGGGCATTGCCTCCAGCAGGACGACCAGCTACAACCCCAGGGTCAACGGGCAGGTGGAGCGGGAGTATGTGACGGTCTGGAGGGCCGTCCAGCTGTCCCTACGGTCCAGAAATCTCCCGGCCTCCCGCTGGCAGGAGGTCCTCCTCGACGCACCTCACTCCATTCGGTCGCTCCTGTGCACCGTGACTAACGAAACCCCCCCATGAACGTCTCTTTGCCTTCCTAAGGAAGTCCACCTCCGGTGTATCGCTCCCAACGTGGCTGGCAGCTCCAGGACCCGCTCTCCTCCATAGGCACGTACGACTCCACAAGGTGGACTCATTGGTTGAGAGGGTACAGCTACTCCACGCCAACCCGCAGTACGCTTACGTAGCGTACCCCGATGGCCGCCAAGACACATCCTCCCTCAGGGACCTGGCACCGGCTGGTTCCCCACCACCCACCCCTCCCTTCCCCCGGCGCACCCCACCGCAGCCCCCGCTCCAGGACAATCCGTCCTCCCCTTGCTTCCACCCGGGGATGTAGAGGATTTCGAAACGCTCCCAGAGTCACCGAAGACCAAGCCGACGCCTGAGTCGCTACCAGAACTGCGGCGCTCCCGACAACAGATCAAGGCATCGGACCGCCTAAATTTGTCATATTCTCTGTGATTTTTTAAAAGCAACTTGTCTGCATATAGTTCTCCACCACCCCTGCTGGAGTCATTTTTAACAGGGGGGTGAATGTGGTAGTCACCACTGATATATTATACTGTATATATATGGGTTTTACGGTAATGCCCCTTTACTACAGGTACGGGGGTAGATCCCTGTCTGCTGGCTCCGCCCAGTAGGCGGAGTATAAATATGCGTGCTCTCCATACAGCAGCCATTTCATCAACTGCTATGGGAGGCCACACATCTCTGTGTAATATAGCCCCGATTACATTCTACTCTCGTCTCGTCGTAATTGATAGTGCATCACAGTGTTGCTTTGAAACACCGGGAAGTAACTGATGACCAATCAGAAACACTGACCTATTGGTTGAATGTCTGTGCGTCATGGCTCTGGTGCTCCCACTAGTGTCCAGCTAGTCTGAGTGTACTTACATTAACCCCTTGTGTATCCACAGTGATGCATATCACCACATCCCCCCTTTATTCGTGTTACATATTTTCTGTACACTGTTAAAGAAAATTGAACAAAAAACAGGTAGATACCGATGCTCTGTACAAGTTATGATAACAGTGATCATTAAACATTCCTCTGCGCATGCACGCTTTGGCGCCGGTCGTACTGCGCATATGCAGACCCATGGCGCCCGTCTGATGCCGGCATCGGCAGCTGGAGCGGCGTGGGTTGGAATCGTTGCACCTGAGGCCATGTTGACGCCGTTTTAAACGCGACAGCGTTTACGACGGCGTCCACACTTAGCCTCAGGATCAGATAACCCCGCCGTGGGTACTTAAAATTAAAAAAAAAGAGAAAAGGTGTGTTTGACTGCTGAAACCTTGGGCGGGATGTCCCGACTGGCCAGATGTCCCGACGCTGGCGGCAAGAGTGGCGCGAACCACTCTGACGTCGGCAGACCGGAAGGTGCGGAATCCTCTGTACTTCCGGTGGCCAGGCCGGAGCCGGAGGGGTTGCCGACGTGGTTCCACGCATGCGCAGACCGGCCGGCGTGTTTCCTGCGCATGCGCAGAGGGGTTCTTCTCTGTGCCGGCCATGGTGGAGCCCTACAGAGCCAGCGTGGAAGCAAAGCGTGCCCCCACAGCACAGGCCCTCCCGCAGATTGGTGGGCCCGGATCGCGGGCCACCATTGCCCCCCCCCCCGGCTCCCTCTGTGCCCCCTCGAGGACTCACCTAGCTGGCCTACAAGCCAGGTCCCGTCGTGATGGACCATGTCCATTTCACACCGGCGGAACTGGCCGGAAACGACGGCCGCTCGGCCCATTGGAGCCCGGCAAAAACCCCGCCCCCATCTGAAAACTGGTGCCGGAGAAGACGGCAGCCGGCGTCGGAGCAGCGGGGCGGGATTCGCGCCGCCCCTCGGGGATTCTCTGAACCGGCTGAGTGTTGGAGAATCCCCCCCATGTTTTCAAATATTCTTAGGTTGAAAGACAATAAAGCTAAAAGGGATCCCCTGGAGATTTAAATCATTTTCGGCTTGGTGAGATGATGTCTTGGGTTGGGGGGAACTAAGACCTTTTGAAAAAGCATTTTCATTTCAGTTTTGATTTGACTGAAGCAATGTGCCCAGTGAAATCGTTCGGTTCTCACTGTAAATCAGTCAAAGTAGACTAACAGCCTTCAAAGCAATGCAGACTTGGCTGAAACAAGTCAGTTGAAACAGCTTTTTAAGACACATAGCCAGAGTTTCTGTATGGGTTTGACCAGAGTTAGATGGTGGCTGCAAAGCAGTGTTGAGAGATCTTTCTCAAAGAGCAACTCTGTAAAGCAAGTATTACTCTGTGCCATTGGTATTTAGGGTGGATTGAGAGCTGAGATGGTTGTTTTCTTGTTGTTTAAGTGGGAATAAAGATAGCAATTAAGGTTATTGTATTCACTGTATAGAATAGAGTTGTTTAAGGGGCGATTGTAAGCTAATTTCTGGTGTGATGTTAAAGATTTTAATGCTGTTAGTAATAATGGCCGGGATTCTCCCTTACCCGGTGGGGCGGGGAGGTCCCGGCGTACCGGGGTGGCAAGAACCACTCCGGCATTGGGCCTCCCCAAAGGTGCGGAATTCTCCGTACCTTTAGGGGCTAGGCCCGCGCCAGAGTGGCTTCCGCTCTGCCGACTGGCGCCAACAGCCTTTGGCGCCCGGTCAACCGGTGTCGTGGCTGGCCGAAAGGCCTTCGCCGGTAGGCATGAGCCTGCGCATGCGCCGGAGCGTCAGCGGCTCCTCAGCCATCCCGAACCACACCCCATCAGCCCCTTCAGTAACCCCTCAGCCATCCCGAACCACACCCCATCAGCCCCCCCTGTAACCCCCCTCGCCAACCCGAACCACACCCCATCAGCCCCTCCAGTAACCCCTCAGCCATCCCGAACCATACCCCATCAGCCCCTCCAGTAACCCCCCTCGCCAACCCGAACCACACCCCATCAGCCCCCCCTGTAACCCCCCTCGCCAACCCGAACCACACCCCATCAGCCCCCCCTGTAACCCCCCTCAGCCATCCCGAACCACACCCCATCAGCCCCTCCAGTAACCCCTCAGCCATCCCGAACCACACCCCATCAGCCCCTCCAGTAACCCCTCAGCCATCCCGAACCACACCCCACCAGCCCCCCCTGTAACCCCCCTCAGCCATCCCGAACCACACCCCATCAGCCCCCCTGTAACCCCCCTCGCCAACCCGAACCACACCCCATCAGCCCCCCCTGTAACCCCCCTCACCATCCCGAACCACACCCCATCAGCCCCTCCAGTAACCCCTCAGCCATCCCGAACCACACCCCACCAGCCCCCCCTGTAACCCCCCTCAGCCATTCCGAGCCACACCCCATCAGCCCTTCCAGTAACCCCTCAGCCATCCCGAACCACACCCCACCAGCCCCCCCTGTAACCCCCCTCAGCCATCCCGAACCATACCCCACCAGCCCCCCCGTAACCCCTCAGCCATCCCGAACCACACCCCATCAGCCCCCCCTGTAACCCCCCTCAGCCATCCCGAACCACACCCCATCAGCCCCTCCAGTAACCCCTCAGCCATCCCGAACCACACCCCACCAGCCCCCCCTGTAACCCCCCTCAGCCATTCCGAGCCACACCCCATCAGCCCCTCCTGTAACCCCTCAGCCATCCCGAACAACACCCCACCAGCCCCCTCCCTGTAACCCCCCTCAGCCATCCCGAACCACACCCCACCAGCCCCCCCTGTAACTCCCCTCAGCCATTCCGAGCCACACCCCATCAGCCCCTTCAGTAACCCCTCAGCCATCCCGAACCACACCCCATCAGCCCCCCCTGTAACCCCCCTCAGCCATCCCGAACCACACTCCACCAGCCCCTCCAGTAACCCCTCAGCCATCCCGAACCACACCCCATCAGCCCCTCCAGTAACCCCTCAGCCATCCCAAACCACACCCCACCAGCCCCTCCAGTAACCCCTCAGCCATCCCGAACCACACCCCACCAGCCCCCTCTGAAGCCCCCTCCTGCCAGCGGAATTGCTTCCCTCTGACAGTGGAAGCTCTGGACACAGTCCGCAGCCGCCACGCAAGGTCCCCGAACGGTGTGAGTACACGCCAGTGACCCCGTCGGGGCGGAGCATCGGGGGTGGAGCATCGGGGGCAGAGCATCGGGGGAGGGCCTCAAGTGACGTCCTGAGGCCCCCCCGACAGCATGCGGCCTACACTTCGAGGGGGTGGAGCATCCAAAAAACGCCCCCCCCCCTCCCCGATTTCAAGCGTAAAAGTGAATTTTCCGGCCCCTTATCCCTATTTCTTTTGTGTAATCACTTCCCTCACCGTCTTACGAAATTAAAAGAAATAGTGGGGTTTCCGTCCAGTATCCTAGCTGCTGTTGGGGTCTGGTCTTGGATCATAATAAGAACAAAGAGTAAAGAACAGGCCCTTCGGCCCTCCAAGCCTGAGCCGCTCGCGAAGCCTGTCTAAACTAAAACCTTCTGCAGTTCGGGGTCCGTGTCCCCTCTATTCCCGCACTATTCATATATTCTTCAAGATGTCTCTTAAATGCCGCCATCTTCAGAGGTACAGGTAAAGGCAGGGGAATAGCACTAAGTCATGATGCTCGTTTGGAGAGCTGGTGCAGACACGATGGGCCAAATGGTCTCCGCCTGCACCGTAACAATTCTCCGATACTGTGAAGCAGCTGCATCTCCAGCCAAGCTATTGCAGTACAGTTCTACCAACCGGCCCTGTGGATAACTGGCCAAGGTATGTCGTGTACACAAAGAAAAGGCCAACTAACCTCACGGTAGCATGGTGGTTAGCATCAATGCTTCACAGCTCCAGGGTCCCAGGTTCGATTCCCGGCTGGGTCACTGTCTGTGTGGAGTCTGCACGTCCTCCCCGTGTGTGCGTGGGTTTCCTCCGGGTGCTCCGGTTTCCTCCCACAGTCCAAAGATGTGCGGGTTAGGTGGATTGGCCATGCTAAATTGCCCGTAGTGTAAGGTTAATGGGGGGATTGTTGGGTTACGGGTATACGGGTTACGTGGGTTAAGTGGGGTGAGCATTGCTCGGCACAACATCGAGGGCCGAAGGGCCTGTTCTGTGCTGTACTGTTCTAAGGTCTAACCCAACCTGTTACCGCCCATCATTTGCAAATTGATGGGAGAGATCACTAACAGTGCCATCAAGGAGATCTTACTCAAACTGCTTATTCATGCCCAGTTGGGTTCAACCAGGACCACCCCTGACAGTCACGCGAGGGCGGAATTATGCCCAGGTCCCTGGTGCCATGAGACAACAGTGCTAACCACTGTGCCACTGCGCCAAGGCTTGTACGCAAAACTGGCTGGAGGTCAGTCTTATACAAAGCTAGATATGAGCCACGCATATCAGCAACTTGAATTAGACATGAATTAGGTCATGTAATGATAAACATGTACAAATGTTTGGTTCAGTATATGCAGCTACCTTTGGCGTGTAGTTGGCATGTGCTATTTTCCAAAGAATAATGGAAAGTCTATTTCGAGATGTGCCACAAATCGTAGTGTACCCGGGCGATGTTTTGATAACTGGATCCTTAGAACCTGAGCACCGATGGCCCTGGGCTACTCCATGGGACAGTGGTGCGAGCGGAGCTAACCCCTGAGGCTTCCCTGCACTTGGCGCTGCCAGTCCTGGAGGCCTGCCCCAGTCCCGGCCAGGGTCTCGATGCTCGCGGCCATGGATACAGGGAGTGGACCACCTCTCTCTGGGACTGCGCCATATCACGGTGTGATTGTGCCGCCGCCTTCTGGGTCTGTGCCACATCAGCCAGTGACTGCGCCACCTCCCTCTGTATCTGTGTCATGTCGGCCAGAATCTGGCAATGTTGCAGACCCTCAGCCATGGCCCGCTGTGACTGGGCCACACTCTGGAGCGCCGCTGCAATGTCCAGGTGGCCCTGTCCTGGGCCTCGGCCACTGACCGTACAGAGTGCCCCAGGCTTTGACCCATTGCCAAGATCGTCGCTCCCAAAGCCTCCACCGTGGACGCTACCCGTCCGGTGTTGGCCTGGGTGGCACGCATGGTCGGCATCACCTCCTGCTCCTGCACGTGGTTGGACTCCTCCAACCGCATCTGCAGGTGCCGGATGCTCGCCGCCAACCCCTCATGTAGTCCCTGGCACTGAGACTGCATCTCCACTGTCGTTGGGATCGCCATTTCCAGAACCCCAAAACCTGTCCGGATGGCAACTAGTCCCTGGGGTCGGGTTGCCCTCCGACCCTTGGGAGGTTCTTACCTCCACCTACTGTTCCACTGCACGTGTGTGGCCCAGGAGCCTGTTCACTAAAGTGCCCAACCGAAGTGAGTATCTCTGGGATGGTGGAGGGTGCTGGAGAAGCTGTGATGGAAAGTCAGTGTCTTCCCCAGACTGGTGTCTCCTGCTGCTGGTCGAAGGCTCCCATCGCTGTCCATATCCTCTTCCCCACTGCTCTCCACCTGGTGTTGTGGTTGGGATTGGGGGGCGGATGGCACCGGAAGGACCCGCCTGATCGCCAGATCCTACAAGGCGCAAGACATGGCGCATTGTTGACCCACGGGTTGGGATGGTGGGCGGCGGTGGAGGGTAGTGTGCGGGTGGTGGAGGAGCCTGGGGTGTGGAAGTGGTGGTGATGGAGGGTGGTGTGGGTGTGGGGGTGGGGTAGTAACACATGTGCCATGGGGAAGCGCAACTCAGCGGGGTCCCACTTGGCCTCCCGATGCCGCCCTCCGCCTCTGTGACTGCCCTCTTTCCGGGCTCAGCGGTCAGATCCAGTGCCTGCTGCTCTGGTGCTGTGAGCGGGCACCATTCCGGCGGTCCCCCTTCGGTCATTTCTGTCTCTCCTGGGGGGGGGGGGTGGCACAGAAAACGCACAGTGTCGGACAATCGGACGCATTCAGCTCAGGGAGTGGGTAGCTGGTGACCTTTGTGGCCAGGCACTTGAGCTGCCGGTGAATATGGGCACTGGCAGATGGTGCAAGGAGAGGTCCAGTTACCCTCCAGGTGGGGCGAGAGGGGGGGGGCATTACGGGTGTGTGGAATGGGGGTTGGTGCCAGGGTCACAGTGCTGCCTATCCACTCTGGCCACCCTGCGGAGGTGGTGCAGTTTTGTGCGGCACTGCTGCCCGTTCTGGGCAGTGTTGCCCACGCCGCTCACGGGCTCTCCCACTTGCACATAGGGCCGGTGCCCAGCCACGGGTGGCAACCTCCTCCCCACCCCGGGGTACCGGGCGGCCCGCCTCTCCTCCATTGCGTCTAGCAGGGTCTCCTGTTCAGTGTCAATGAACCGGGGTCCCCTCTCTGTGCTGCCATCTTGTTGGCTGGGAGGAGTGGGTGTGTGGGGAGTGGAGTGTGCTTATACGCGGCTGCAGCTTGTCAGCCTCTCGAGTGTTAACCCCGACCCCGGCCAATTGGACACCGTTTTTCATTGGAAATGATCGTGTTCCATGTGGTGACGGTGCAAGTCCATTAACGGTTAATGAATTGCTCTGTGAACAGCGACAATTTTGCTGTTGGGGCAGTCCACCGATTCAGTGCCGGCGTCAACGTTTAGTTTCTGAAATGGAATACCTGCCGAGGACCTTTGTCCTATGGAGTCGGTGTACAAGGAAGAATCATCCGGAAGCATGTGGTCCATTAACCAGGATGAGGGTTATCACAGCAGCCAGTCCCACTACGTGACACCATGTTACCAGCAGGAAATGTTGTTAACCGTCCAAGTGGTGAAATACAGAGCCGGCCTGTGACAGGCGCGTCTGTCATTCCCAAGGAAACGGGTAAAGCTGTTCCCAGTTCCTGAGGAGATGCCGAGTATGGTGGTTCTGCAGAAAACACTCCAGTCGGACCATCCCCGACAGAGAGGCTACACCGCTCCACTCGCGATCGTAAACCACTGACAGGCTCAATTTGTGGTGGACTGCTTACATGTGTTTAATGTTCTAATTATTGGGCACTAATTAGTTACTTAGAACATAGAACAGTACAGCACAGAACAGGCCCTTCAGCCCTCGATGTTGTGCCGAGCAATGATCACCCTACTCAAACCCACGTATCCACCCTATACCCGTAACCCAACAACCCCCCCCCCCCGCCCCCCTAACCTTACTTTTTTTTTAGGACACTACGGGCAATTTAGCATGGCCAATCCACCTAACCCGCACATCTTTGGACTGTGGGAGGAAACCGGAGCACCCGGAGGAAACCCACGCACACAGGGGGAGGACGTGCAGACTCCACACAGACAGTGACCCAGCCGGGAACCGAACCTGGGACCCTGGAGCTGTGAAGCATTTATGCTAACCACCATGGTACCGTGCTGCCCTACTTGGATGTGTAAAATAATTTAGAGAGGGAACGATGTGGGGCCGCATGCTCTGCTTCTGAGTCTAAGTGTTGAAGCCAACGGAGAATTTGAGGACCTTCACGTCAGAAAGGTCGGCGCCATACCTGCACCGATTCTGTTCTCCAGTGAAGGGCTACTACCGTCCCCGTGTGGAACACCATCGAAACCAACGAAAAACGGTGCGGAAATGGCCAGGTCCACGATGGAGACTCGCAGGGCTGACAAGCTGCAGCTGCTCTTCAGCATACACCCCCCCCCCCCCCCCCCCCCCCCCCACACCCACACACACACACACAACACACACACAGATCGACACTGGTTATGCTGGAGCACCCTTACAGCTGATGGGTTGGCTGGGGTCAGAGGGCAGCCAGGGGGGTGCCCCAGGGGGGTCACCTGTACGACCCAGGACACCTAGGCTGTGGTATGCGTACCCACCCACCCCGACCCCACAGCCCACCTCTAGGCTACCCGCCCACTACTCCTCCCAGCTCTGTCAGAGGCCCCCGAGCCAGACTGTCTGCGAAGTATGGCGATGCAGGACAATGTCCGCACACCTTCTCTCTCTCTCTCTCTCTCAGCAGCCACCACGCCAGTTTCACGATTTGTGAGATTAGACGTGGATCGCGCCGTTGGGAACTCGGTCCATTGGAGGCAGAGAATTGCGGGTGGGCCCACTAACAATATACGAACGGTGTCTCCACTACAAGAGACGTGCATCGCATTGACACTGTAGTAGCCTCAATAACGACACAAGAGAGTAGAACGGTAAAAGAAGGCTTTAATTAGCAGAGAACTAGCCTGTTGCCCAGATGGGTGCTTACTGGGTGCCGCCTACAGGGTGGCCCCTTATATACGACTCCCTGGTGGGCGGAGCCAGAGTCGGAGTCCCCCAGGGTTCCAAGCCCGGTCTTAAAGGGGCATCACCTACATGATGATAAGGGTACAGTAACCGTTCATCACAGACACCGTTTCCGGGAGGCGGTGCATCACGATTCGGAATTGAACCGGTGATTTCCACGTCGGGAGTTATTCTCCACCCGATCGCACGCCCCGATTTTGGCGTCGGCCAATGGAAAATCCTGCCCGTGGTGTTTGTCCCTTTATGGGTCGATCATGTGACCTGGGTAATCAATCAGGGACCAGGATAGTGGGGGGGGGGGGGAGGGGGGGGGGGCACCTCAGCGAGCGGGAGTTTCTGTATCGGTTCAATCCTGAAGCTGCCTCCCAGATACGAGGCTCCAAGCCTCTGAACTGTAATAAAATGTGTACAAACGTTGCAGTTGTTATTTTCCGAACCGCTCAAAGGGAAATATGAGCGTTACTGGGCGGGATTCTCCCGTCGGCAACACTGAAATCGCATTTGACGATCAGCTGGAGAATCTCCGTTTGCGCCAGAATTGTGATCGGCGCTACTTTTGCAACGTTCCGCCCCCTCGAAAACGGCGTACTCAGATCGTTACCTGAGACCCTACCCCAATGCTCCACCCCCGATGGGGCAAGTTGCCGACGGCGTGGAACACTTGTCCTTTTTATCCCGTGAACCCGGCGTGGTAGCACCGCACTGAGTCCAGCGCCGCCACAGTCGGTGGGGGGGGCGGGAGCCTTTCCGCGGGAATGAGGGGCTTTGGCGGGGGCTGAGGGCACTGGTGGGGGGGCGTTCCAGGGGTGGCGAGGCTGATTACAGGGGGCAGTTTGTGGCAGGCCTGGTCTACGTGTGGCCGGCGCTATGTTGCACGGCGCGGCTGTTGCAGGCCACCGCCTTCCGCATGTGGGGCCACGAGCCCGGCAATTCTCCCGCGTGGGCTTTCCACTGCGTGCCTGCTAGCCCCCCACCAGGCGGAGGATCGGTGCGGCTTTTGCGCCACTTTTTCGGGTGTAAAACGCCACCGTTCCCACGCCGGCGTCAGCACTTAGTCTGCAAATTGAAGAATCCAGCCCACTATTTCCATTTACTGTTATTACATTTCTCAAAGCGAGCATTGAGCAGAGGAGACTATGCTTCATTCACACCCCATAATGGAGAAAACGGAAAATTCAAGGGTTATCAAAGTTCAAGATGTTAACGCAGGAAAAGGTAGAATCTAAAAGAATCAGCATTTGGAACAAAGATGCAAATAATCAGACTGCACAAATGTCTCTGAAAAGGTGGACACTTAGAGCAAGTCTGAATTGTAAGAATTTAATGACCACATGTTTGAGAATTGATACAGATTTTGCGTATTTTACAAACAATTAAATAGACAGCTAAAATAACCTTGTTGGGTAAATCACACCGGTACATTTGCTTTCCATCGAAGAGAAACACATTTCAGACCTAAAATGGTTTATCTCCTCCCTCGATCTGTATTAGTTTCATTTTTGATGTTGGAAGGTTTATCTTTTTCTGAAATAAAAACAGAAAATGCTGGATAAACTCAGCAGGTCTGGCAGCGTCTGTGGAGAGAGAAACAGAGTTAACGTTTCTAGTCCCTGCAAAGTTTCTCCACAGCCGAAAAAGAGTCACATGGTCCCAAAACATGACCTCCTGTTTCTCTCTCCACAGATTCTGCCAGACCTGCCATTTACTGTTTTTATTTCACATTTACAGCATCTGCTGTTTTTTTGCCTTTGTCACTTCCCCCTGTGTTTGACAGCGAAACATATTAATCTGCCAATGAGAAGATTAAATGGTTCAAGCTCTCCATTTTCTTCTAATCGGGCACAGAGCATTCCACATGTTTTCAGTTTGCATCACTGCCATTGGATGAGAGGTGTGGTTTAAGCTATTTCCAAACAAAGCACCGATACCACGGAGTTTTAATTTCTTCATGATTGTTGCCTTTAGTGAAAGGCTCTCTGGGTCATCATACCAGACCTCGTGGTACAACGGTCCTTCCTGCCAGAGAGAAGAATGATGTTCAGGCCAATGCAAGACCTTAGACACAATATTGAACATGTGCAATATCAGTATTTAAAATACATTCAGCTTGTGTTTTATTAAGAGCACTGGTTTGGGTGAACAGAGGGAAAGATAGATATAAACGTTAAATTGTTCTAAACCCCAGTTATTGTAGATTATGGAAACCACGGCAATCTTCCCTGTGCTGCTGTGAGCGGCAAGTTGCCTCATTCCATTGACACGTGACGAGGACAAAATAAATGAGATTTCAGAAAAGTCTCATTACTGAACCTTCACTGAGATCACAGGACCTCGAAGATGACTGAATAGATAATGGGCTGGATTCTCCGTCAACGGGGCTCTCTGTTCCGTCGGCAGCTCGCTCACGCCCGCGGATTTTCCGATGGAAACCCCATTGGCCGGCTGCCGGGATGGAGAATCCCTCTGCCAGCGGGGAGGCGCGCCCGCACCGAAAAACGGGTGCGGCGGGACAGAGAATCCTGCCCAATAACTTTGATTCTTCAAATAACCAAAATGAGCGGCATCAATGGAAGTATTCACTTTGGTGATTAGACTGTGGAGCAGGGTCTGAATAATTCAGAATGCTAATGATGCTGTTAAAATAGTTGAGTCTGTTCATCATGACTAAATGTGTCATTTCTCTCCTGCCACGAAGAGCCTAAATTTAAACCAATCACACCATTATCTTTCTGAATTAAACAGACACAGTCACCACGGTGTGAAGGTTATTCTTTAACTTCTTCGTGACCTTTCGGGGGCATCTTGACAAACATGTGAACAGGATGGGAATAGAGGGATACGGACCCCGGAAATGTAGAAGATTTTAATTTAGACGGGCAGCATGGTCGGCGCAGGCTCGGAGGGCCGAAGGGCCTGTTCCTGTGCTGTACTTTTCTTTGTCTCTGTTCTTAGAAGGCCAGCTCCAAGCAATTCCCAGTCTATCATTTAAATCGCCCAAAGCAATGAACTCATCCAGAAACTGTGAAACATGCACACAAGGCACATGCTTAGTGACTCAGAGTAGTGACTATTTATTCTGTTCCTCTTTAAAAACTTTATCACAACTTTCAGAGCATCTAAAGTACTGGACAACCAATCAAGTGTTTCAGGATTCCGTATGAAAGGCAGCAGGAAATTTAGACACAGTAAGCTCCCACAAGCAGCATGTAATATTGATCAGATAATCTGTCAGTCACAGTTGCGCGTTAAATATTTCTGAGGATAACAGCGAGGACACCTCTCTTCTTGTTGGAACCCTCATGGATTTGGGCTAAAGGGATCACGAGTTATTGGGGAAGGCGGGGTCTGGGTATTGAACTTGATGATCAACCATGATCATAATGAATGGCAGAGCAGGCTCGAAGGGCCGAATGGCCTCCTCCTGCTTCTGTTTGCTATGTTTCTATCTTTCGAACGAACATTTTCTTGTCAATTGTCCAACTCTGCACATTTATTCCTGGTGCTCTGAACACTGTGCGCAGAGAATGCTGAACAATGAAACCCTGCGATGTCTGCATTATGTACAGAATGTTATGATGTGGAGATGCCGGCGTTGGACTGGGGTGAGCACAGTAAGAAGTCTTGCAACACCAGGTTAAAGTCCAACTGGTTTGTTTCAAACACTAGCTTTCGGAGCACTGCTCCTTCCTCAGGTGAATGAAGAGGTGTGTTCCAGAAACATATATAGCGACAAAGTCAAAGACTGTCCTGGTTTGAGACAATTCACACTTCTTTAACCTGGGGTTACCCCTATCTCTGGATCTGTAAAGACTTAATTACCTGCAAATGCTCGCATTCCAAGCATTGTCTGGCATCTTTGACTTTGTCTCTATATATGTTCCGAAAGCTTGTGTTCGAAACAAACCTGTTGGACTTTAACCTGGTGTTGTAAGAGTTCTTACTGTAAAGAATTTTAGAATGCACAGGCCTCCGTTGTGCTGCGACTGATAGTCTTACCTTGTAAACAAAATATGGGGATTGGTAATTATCATCCCAGTATTTTCCCGTAAACGATTTGGACAGCTTCTCCATGACCAGTTTGTACGGAATATTTCTGGCAACTTGAGAACTGCAAGGAGCTCCTTTGAAAGGATCTTTTGGAATTTCACATCGACCAGGCTGTAAAATACAAGAAGGATGAGAGTATCATGATTGTGGATATAGTTAATCTGGTAACATCTGAAATGTAGAAAGAGACTGGCTGATCTCCAAGTGTTTGGGCTGCGATGGAAAATTAAGTTCCAGGGGAGAATTGAGGATTTTGAAACTGAGCCAAGGACATTAAGCATCATGGAGCGACAGAAACTGTCAGAGTTCAAATTCAAATCAGGGAACACCAATTGAATCAAGGAATAGTCTGGAGGGATTGACTGGTCCACTCCACATCTGATTGCTTGATTCTGTGTTCAACGAATGAGCTTTGAGAAAGGCTTTGAGATGCTTACAATTTACAGTCGATAAGAATGCAGTTCAGTGAAGGCCCCATGGAATTCGAGATTAAACAGCACAGGTGAGATAAGTCCAGCCCAGGTTGATGAATATCAATATCAAGGTCATGATTCACGTGAATGTTTTAGGTTTGTATTTCACATTTATAACTCCAGCTACCATTCTGGGATTTGAAGCTGTCTGCCTCACATTGTAGCCTTACCATCTGGGTGACAGGTTCAGTGATATTGGGCGGGGTTCTCCGCCGTCCGCCACCGAAATCGCGTCCACCGATCGGGCGAAGAATGGGCTCCGACGCCGAAATTGGGGCCGGCACCAGTCAGCCATGCCCCCCCCACCCCCCCACCGGCGAGAAACGGCATCGTCGTGACGCTCGCCGCACGCAGTCACAACGCCGTTGATGCCTCGTCGGCCGGCCCACTCACAATGCTCCACCCCCGATGGGCCGAGTTCCGATGGCACGGACCACGTGTGGTCACACACATCGTGAACCCGGCGTGGTGGCTGCAGACTGTGTCCAGCGCCCCCACACTCTGCGAGGGCTGGGGCACTGGAGAGGGTGTTGCCAGGTGGTTTGCTGTAGGTTCCGGATGGCGGGCTGGGTCCACACACGGCCGGCCATGTTGTACGGTGCTACCGTTGCAGGTCGGCAGCCATGTGCGTGCGAGGCCCGGGAACCGGCCATTCGCCGGCTGTTTCCGGCACGGGGCGGGGAGAGTTCCAGTCCGCACCGGTGCTGGCTCCTCAAAGGTACCGAAATCAGTGAGGGGTTCACGCTGATCATTTTGACATAAACATCCCACGGATGCTCCATTCGATCCGGCACTTAGCCACAAACAGAGAATCCGGCCCAATTATCTTTATTCGAGTATCCTCCCTGAGATGTTGTAACTGAACAGGTTTCTCTGCTTTGAGTTTATTGGAGGGTCCTGGGGCAGGCAGTTTGACCTCAGATAAACCCTGGGAGCCACTCAGTGCGGCTAAAGGTAATGGAGTTCAGAGAAACACAGGACAGTGCAGCTTGTTGAATCCAGCAGCCTGTAAAGGAGTTGGAAGCGCGCCAGTGATTGGAGGCAGGACTGTATCCGTGCAGGACTGTAACCGTGCAGGACTGTAACTGTGCAGGACTGTAACCGTGCAGGACTGTAACTGTGCAGGACTGTAACTGTGCAGGACTGTAACCGTGCAGGACTGTAACTGTGCAGGACTGTAACCGTGCAGGACTGTAACTGTGCAGGACTGTAACTGTGCAGGACTGTAACCGTGCAGGACTGTATCCGTGCAGGACTGTAACTGTGCAGGACTGTAACCGTGCAGGACTGTAACTGTGCAGGACTGTAACCGTGCAGGACTGTAACTGTGCAGGACTGTAACCGTGCAGGACTGTAACTGTGCAGGACTGTAACTGTGCAGGGACTGTAACCATGCAGGACTGTAACCGTGCAGGACTGTAACGGGACTGTAACCGTGCAGGACTGTAACCTGTGCAGGCCTGTAACTGTGCAGGACTGTAAACGGGCAGGGACTGGAACCTTGCATGGACCTTGTCTCCGCTGCAGGACTGTAACCGTGTCTGGACTGATCCGTGCAGGTCTGTACGTGGGACTGTAACGTGCAGGACTGTACCGTGCAGGACTGTAACCGTGCAGGACTGTAACCGTGCAGGACTGTAATGGCAGGACTGTAACTGTGGTAAGGACTGTATCCGTGCAGGACTGTATCCGTGCAGGACTGTAACCGTGCAGGACTGTATCCGTGCAGGACTGTAACGTGCAGGACTGTAACCGTGCAGGACTGTAACCGTGCAGGACTGTAACCGTGCAGGACTGTAACTGTGCAGGACTGTAACTGTGCAGGACTGTAACCGTGCAGGACTGTATCCATGCAGGACTGTACGTGCAGGACTGTAACCGTGCAGGACTGTAACCTGTGCAGGACTGTAACCTGTGCAGGACTGTAACTGTGCAGGACTGTAACCGTGCAGGACTGTAACCTGTGCAGGACTGTAACCGGTGCAGGACTGTAACCGTGCAGGACTGTAATCCGTGCAGGACTGTAACCGTGCAGGACTGTAACTGTGCAGGACTGTAACCTGTGCAGGACTGTAACCGTGCAGGACTGTAACTGTGCAGGACTGTAACCGTGCAGGACTGTAACTGTGCAGGACTGTAACCGTGCAGGACTGTAACTGTGCAGGACTGTAACCGTGCAGGACTGTAACTGTGCAGGACTGTAACCGTGCAGGACTGTAACCGTGCAGGACTGTAACCGTGCAGGACTGTAACCGTGCAGGACTGTAACTGTGCAGGACTGTAACCGTGCAGGACTGTAACCGTGCAGGACTGTAACTGTGCAGGACTGTAACCGTGCAGGACTGTAACCGTGCAGGACTGTACCGTGCAGGACTGTAACTGTGCAGGACTGTAACCGTGCAGCTGTAACTGTGCAGGACTGTAACTGTGCAGGACTGTAACTGTGCAGGATTGTAACCGTGCAGGACTGTATCCATGCAGGACTGTAACCGTGCAGGACTGTATCTGTGCAGGACTGTAACTGTGCAGGACTGTAACCGTGCAGGACTGTAACCACGCAGGACTGTAACCGTGCAGGACTGTATCTGTGCAGGACTGTAACTGTGCAGGACTGTAACCGTGCAGGACTGTAACCGTGCAGGACTGTAACCATGCAGGACTGTAACCGTGCAGGACTGTATCTGTGCAGGACTGTAACCGTGCAGGACTGTAACCGTGCAGGACTGTAACCGTGCAGGACTGTATCTGTGCAGGACTGTAACCATGCAGGACTGTATCTGTGCAGGACTGTAACCGTGCAGGACTGTATCTGTGCAGGACTGTAACCGTGCAGGACTGTAACTGTGCAGGACTGTAACCGTGCAGGACTGTAACCGTGCAGGACTGTAACCACGCAGGACTGTAACTGTGCAGGACTGTAACTGTGCAGGACTGTATCCGTGCAGGACTGTAACTGTGCAGGACTGTAACTGTGCAGGACTGTAACCGTGCAGGACTGTAACCGTGCAGGACTGTATCCGTGCAGGACTGTAACTGTGCAGGACTGTATCCATGCAGGACTGTAACTGTGCAGGACTGTATCCATGCAGGACTGTAACTGTGCAGGACT